>NC_091759.1:13323554-13466054 GCF_043380555.1 Nothobranchius furzeri
AAAGGGAGAGAAGTCCAGGAGCAGAAGATAAAATGATTGAAAAACTAAAGTAAGAAAAACATTGAAGGAGGTAATTCGGGAGGCATGAGCCATGTGGTGCTGCATGGGTTCACTGACTGATCACAAAAAATAACACGATTTAGTCCACACACTCATGCTTCTTTTATATTGTCCTATTTTGCTTTTATTTTTCTTAGAGTAAAGTAAATAAGGATTGATCTGAACCTTCTATTCAAAGAATCAATGTAAAATGAAATGCACGTGGTAAACTTTACAGCTGAGTTTCCCCACAGGGGTGTAGGATCAAAATGAAGCACTTTCATGGCTGTTTAGGTCCTAAAACTGTAGACTGTGCTACATGTTCCCTCAAAACAATGCCAGTTCATTCATATTTGTGTGCATGGTTAGTGAGTAGTGATGGGACTTATGGTTCTTTAGAGGGAGCTTGTCAATCGCGAGAGTTTAAAATGCTGGCACCGTTGAACGCCATTTGCACCCACCTGCCCTCAATCCGGTCCTCCTACACTCCTCTCCTGCTCCGTTTTCTTCTTCTTCTCATAAATTCCAGGTGCACTCATTTGCGGCACATAATTCCTTAAAAGCAAATACTGACAGAAAAAAAAACACTGTATTCATATTTGGAGTGTTTATAGGGGTAGTAGAGGCCACATGGTAGCAAATAAGATTAGGGTTAGTCCACCATGTTTGTCTTTAACAAACTGCCAATAATTCACCATACAGGCTTTCTTGGCACTTTAGGAAAGCAGTCATTAAATGTATATTTAGAACTGATAGGAGTGTCTAGGCGTATCAGAAATCCTAATCAGCTGCGACTTCCTCGCAGAGCAAATCTCACAAGTCATGTGCTCACACTGTATGTCCCAGTTCTCAGGTGCGACCTGACTGCTCACACTTTATGTCACGATGGTCGACTGGGTATGGGAGTTGAGCTTGGTAAGGATGTTTGATGTCTGGATTATTAGGTAGAGAACTCTGATCATGGGTTTCAATGAAACGATGACTGAGTGAAGAGCAGGTGCGGCATCTTCCATATATAGGCTTGGGTGTGACTGGGAGAATGCCGGGAGTTCCCGCGAGGAGCATGCTGGAAAATGTGGTCCAAGATGGAGGCCGGTTAGCTGGGAGAGGCCGGTCCGGGGGCTTGGGTTCTGACAGGACCCCCCGGTCCAGGGACGGCTCCAGAAGTCCCAGGGCGACCTTGGCGGTCCCAGAAGTCAGAGACAAGGGCAGGGTCCAAGATGGAGCGGGCCGGCTCCCAGGAGCATTCCTCGGGGCCGTAGTCCGCCCATTCGACAAGATACTGCCAGCCCCGTCCCTTGCGGTGAGCGTCCAGGATGTGCCGGATGGTGTAGATGGGCTCACCGTCGAGGAAGCGGGCAGGCGGAGGCGCCGGAGCCGGAGGCGGAAGGAGGGAGGATTCCACGTAGGGCTTGAGCCGGGAGATATAGAAGGTGGGATGGATGCGGAGACTCGCAGGCAGCCGCAGCCGGTACGTGACCGGGTTGATGACCCTTTGCACGGGGTAAGGCCCAAGGAACCGGGGAGCGAGCTTCCTGGACCTGGCACGGACACGGAGGTCTGCCGTGGACACCCAGACCTTATCCCCTGGAGCATAGGAGGGACCAGGACGGTGTCGGCGGAGATGTTGGTGAGAGTAATGGGTGTTAGCTCGGGTTATGGAGGCCCGCGCCTTGATCCAGGCATTCCTGCAGCACCTCACCAGGGATTGAGCGGCCGGCACAGCAACTTCGGGTTCCTGGTGGGCAAAGACCAGGGGCTGGTAGCCATAACACACTTCGAACGGGGACATCAGAGTGGCTGAGGAGGTGTGGAGATTGTGGGATAACTCAGCCCAGAGGAGGTACTCAGGCCACTGCGAGGGTTGGGCCGAGACAAAGCAGCGGAGGTACCGACCCAGTTGTTGGTTTGCCCGCTCCGTTTGGCCATTGGTCTGCGGGTGATAGCCCCAAGATAGGCTGACTGATGCTCCCAACAGATGACAAAAAGCCCTCCAGAACCGGGCTTTGAACTGGGAACCACGGTCCGAGACCACGTCGACAGGAAGCCCATGGAGACGCACCACATTCTCCAGAAACAACTTAGCTGTGCGTCGGGCCGAGGGGAGGCCCGGAAGGGCGATGAAGTGAACAGCCTTAGAAAACCGGTCAGTGACCGGCATGATGGTATTAAGGTCGTTGACCGGTGGGAGTCCTGTGACGAAGTCCAACCCCACATGGGACCAGGGGCGGCTGGGTACCGGAAGAGGTCTGAGGGTACCAACCGAGGCCTGGTTGGATGTCTTGGAGCGGGCGCAGATGTCACAGGCGCTCGTATAGTCCTTCACATCCCTCTCCATACATGGCCACCTGAGAGCTCGTTTGAGGAACCTAAGAGTTCGTGAGAAGCCCGCGTGGTCAGACAGGCATGATGAGTGGGCCCAGGACAATGCCTCGCTGCGACAGGCCGTGGGGACGTAGAGCCGACCCGCGAGGGTCTCTGGAGGTGCAGGATCGTCCCGGAGGGCATTTTGGATAGCCTCCTCCAGTGGCCACCTCAGGTGCTCGGGGAGGATAGGTGCCGGCTCGGACGTGGGCGTTGGATGTGTGAACTGGCAGGAAAGGGCGTCCGCCTTCTGGTTCTTTGTCCCTGGGCGGTAGGTGAGATGGAATTCATAGGGCTCGAAGAAGAGGGCCCAGCAGGCCTGGCGAGGATTAAGCTGCTTCGCTGATCTGATGTGAGTCAGGTTCTGGTGGTCCGTCCAGATGGTGAACGGCTGAGTGGTGCCCAGAAGCCACTGCCTCCATTCCTCCAATGCCCACTTTATGGCCAGCAGCTCGCGATCCCCTACACCGTACTTCTGCTGGGTGGTGGAAAACTTCCTGGAGAAGTAGGCGCAGGGATGAAGCCTGTCGTCGGACCCGCCTTGGGACAAGATGGCACCGGCGCCGACATCCGAGGCGTTGACCTCGACCACAAAGGGGACTGCATGATCCGGATGGCGGCGGATAGGAGCCGACGTGAAATGGGCAACTAGGTATTGGAAGGCCCGAACAGCGTCTGGAGTCAGCCGGAACGGTTGGCCGGGAGGGCTTGGTCGGGTGAGAGAAGTGAGAGGTGCCACAATGGTGCTAAAGTCCTTAATAAAACGGCGGTAAAAGTTGCAGAACCCCAGAAAACTCTGCAGTTGTTTCAGGCTTGTTGGGAGGGGCCAGTCTCTCACCGCCTGGACTTTCTGAGGGTCCATGGTTAGTCTTTTATCCGAAATCATGTAGCCCAGGAATGAAATGGACCGCTGGTGAAAGGAGCACTTCTCGGGCTTACAGAACAGGTTATTGTCCAGGAGCCAGGTTAGAACAGCGCGAACATGGTGGAGGTGTTTGGCCTCGGACTTGGAGTAGATCAGGATGTCGTCCAGGTAGGCAAACACCCACCACCCCAACATGTTGCGGAGGACATCGTTTATGAGGCGTTGAAAAACGGCGGGGCTATTGCACAGCCCGAAGGGCATGACTTGGTACTTCCAATGACCGGTGGGTGTGATGAACGCAGTCTTCCACTCATCTCCAGCTTAAATACGGACCAGATTATAGGCGCTCCGGAGGTCCAGTTTGGTGAAGATCCGCACCTGGGAGATGGCGTCCAGAGCAGACGTGAGGAGCGGCAGAGGATGACGGTCTTTGACTGTGATTTTGTTTAGACCTCGGTAATCGATACAGGGGCGGAGATCACCCTCCTTTTTCCTTACAAAGAAGAAGCCTGCGGCACTCGGGGAGGAGGAAGGTCGGATGAAACCCTGCTGGAGGGCCTGGTCGATATAATCCTCCATGGCTCTGGACTCGGCGGGAGAGAGAGAAAAAAGGCGCCCCCGGGTGGACTGGTTCCTGTTTGCAGCTTGATTTCCATGTCGTACGGGCGGTGAGGTGGCAGCGTGGTGGCGCGCCACTTGTCGAACACCGCAGCCAGGTCCCGATAGGGCAGTGGCAGATCTGGCGGTGTTGGGCCGGGGTCACCGTCCAGGCGGTCTGGCATGGATGGAGGAGGAGAGAGATGGGCCTGACACTGGGTTCCCCATTCCAAAAGGCGGCCCTGGGACCAGGAAATCCGGGGGTCGTGGAGACGGAGCCAGGGAAATCCCAGGATTAGAGGAGAGGAGGGAGCACATATGATCAGGAACTGGAGGGTCTCTCGGTGGCCTTGGGCGATCAGCTGGAGTGGCTGGGTTCAGTTTTGGACTGGATAGGGTTGGAGGGGCCAACCGTCCACCGAGGTCACTGGCACAACTCTCTCCAAGGGGGTCATGGGGATCCGTAGGCGCTTAGCCAGATCCATGACCATAAAAATGTCAGCGGCCCGCGAGTCCACCAGCGCGTGCATCTGAAGTGAGGTCTCACCATGAAGGAGGGTGACATGAAGAAGGAGTCAGTTCAGGCGTCTGTGGTGGGAGGAGCCACAATAGGCACAGAGACCCTCGCGCCACAGTCACTGTCTCTCCTCTGGAGGAAGGTGGCCTAATTGCATGGGCTCAGCAGCAGAAGCGGGTCCTGGAGCAGGCGTGGGGGAACGAGGAAGAGGTCCAGGCTCCCTGGATGGGCGAGTGAAGGGCTTGGGCCGAACCAGAACGATCGCAGCGCCAGATCGACCACTTCATCCAGGGTCTGGGGCAGTTCCTTTCCCGCCATCTCATCACGGATATAGGTCGCCAGTCCCTCCAAGAAGACGACTCGGAGGGCAGAGTCATCCCACCGCAGCTTGGCGGAGATGGTGCGGAACTCCGACGCATAAGCGCACACCGTGCGCTCCCGCTGGCGGAGCTTTAGGAGTTGTGCTTCTGCTCCCACTTCGCTGCTGGGTGGAACAAAAGTCTTTCTGAGGGCGGACACAAAAGCAGCATAGTCATTGCATGCCGGTGACTTGGAATTCTAAAGCGCAGCGGCCCCTCTGTTGGTGGAGTGAGGGCTTGCTGCTGGAGAGCATGGAGGGCTGTGGATAATTGCAGGATGAGATTGGTCTGGGAGTTTTGTTTGGTGTTGAGCCAATCGATCAGGGTGTGGAGCTGAATGAGTTCATTCTCCATTTGCTCCATCTTTCTTTTCATTCGCTTGAACTCTGCTGGATCTACGGACAGTCATCCTGTCACGATTGTCGACTGGGTACGGGAGTTGAGCTTGGTAAGGATGCTTGATGTCTGGATTATTAGGTAGCGAACTCTGATCATGGGTTTCAATGAAACGATGACTGAGTGAAGAGCCGGTGCAGCGTCTTCCATTTATAGGCTTGGGTGTGACTGGGAGAATGACGGGAGTTCCCGCGAGGAGCATGCTGGGAAATGTGGTCCAAGATGGAGGCCGGTTAGCTGGGAGAGGCCGGTCCGGGGGCTTGGGTTCTGACACTTTACTTCTGGTAGGAACACGCTGGGCCTGCAAATATGCTAAAAATAGCAGTTTTTAAACAACTCATCTGACTTGTGTTGTTATTGATGTCTGTTGTCTTACTGGTTGTGGGTTAGGGTTAGGAAGACACACAGGGATTTATGGGGGTTGAAGGAGGAAAACAAGAGAAAGAAAGTAAATCAATGTTTTGTGATCAGTTTAATTTGACTTAAACAAGGCAACCACACTTTCTTGACAATCCTTGTCATTGTGTGCATAAAAAAGTGTAGAAATAAAAATAAATGATGTGTGTTAGGAAAATAGCTGGTGAGCTGTGCTGATGCATGTTTGCACATGTGCCGTGAGTGGTTCTGGCACTTTTTGGGTCGCAGCTGCTCGCAGCGCCACTTCGGCAGTGCGATGCCCTCACGAGGTACAAACAAAATATCAAACATGCCAGAAATCCGCACAAGCTCAAGATTTCTGACCTCTAGATAAGAGGGAAATCAGTGGATCCTGAGGAAGGTGGAGTAGGTGGGGAGAGCAAAATAAAGAGAATATGAGGCTGAAAGCCCTGCCCACACACACACACACACACACACACACACTCATATAATGGTATCAGTAATGTATGCATATGTCTGATGTTGTCAACCTACTGTTATTATGGGCCAATAGTGACATTACAATTAATCATCAGAGATTATCTGTATCAATTTTTGCAATTTTAAAGACACAACCTTTACATACCATAGACATCAAACTCTTCAGATACCTCTCTCACTCAAAATGTTGAACTATGACAGTTGTGAGGTATAGCTTTTGGAATATTTTGTTTGATTGGTGCAAATGGTTTTAAATTGAAGTAAGTGTTAAATTTTCCACAGATAATGGTGATGCTAGTTACCTAAAATGATCCGTTTTTGATCTGTAATGTCATGATCTTGTTTTCTTTTTAAAGCGCTTCAGAGGCTTTTTTTGGGTAACCTGTTCCTCTCGCCATGGTGTCGACCACTGCTGATATATCAGAGGAGATTAAGTCTCTCAGATTATCACTGGTTATTCTTTGGTCACACAAACTACAGGAAGATTTGATGTTGAGAGTAAAGACCGTCTTGATAAAAAGTGACAAAGTCTCTATTAGACTGAGTCACGGCGCTGAAAAAGGTCATGGTGTAGTCAGAGTTGAAGCAGGGCTTTAAAGCCTCTCAGACAGCCACTTAAACAAAGCTGCAAACTGTATAAGTATCTGCACCTGCAAAGGTCTTTCCTGAGCAGAGCAGTTGTGGTATTCCAACAGTGATTTATCATCATGTAGTATGAATGTGTCTGAAGGATACCCTCCCGCACTTACAGATGCTTCAATAGACAGTCGTTTGAATGGGAGAATACAGATAAATGTTCAATAATATATTTGCATCTTTTGAACAAGCTCAAGAAAAGCGATCGTGCAACACTGTAACGATAAACTCTGCTTCAGATCAACATATTAAGCAGCTGCTTAGACATTGTTTCTTGTTCCATCCCCCCGGGACAGTATAAGTAGGAATCATTTTTTTTTTAACAAAGCTTAATTACATGACAATTTTAGTTCATCCAAAACCAAAAAAGCTGTTTTCCCAGAGTTTGTCAATGTTGGCAGTGACCAGTGACCTTTACAGTTTTGTTTTATTTCCATTATTTCATGTCCCCAAATGCTCGTTGGTGACTTTATATAATTGCGCCACTAGATTTAACTTTTTGCATCCAGTTGAAGTGAAACAGTTTTTTATGATTCTTTGCATTTTTAATGAGCATAGCCTGAGATGGTACAAAAACACCCCCCTTCAGAGTCTCTTGACCCATGATTCAGATGAAAGACTGAATTACCTCTAAAGTTTTGCCTTTTCTGAGGATGACTAACCTCTCTGAAGCTTGGTTTATGCTTGACGCATTTACTTTCCGCTTGGTGGTGCGGCTCACGGATGGAACGCGCTTCACAACTCGCAGCGTTTATGGTTCATGTGGCTTGTCTCTGCGGTGAGCCAATATTCTCCCAAACTGTAGGGGGCAGCATGGAGCTCTATGGCATGCATCCAACACTACACCATAGTAGAAGTAGAAATTACTGTTGTTTACAACATGGCATTCCAGTATTTTTAACAGCGTCCTCGTCTTTTCCGACAGTGCGAGCTATTTCTCTCCAAGAATTATTAACAACATTTTGATAACAGTGATCTCTGAGAGCTGAATCATACAAATGTCTGTATTTACGAACCTCTGCCATACTAGTTCTTGCCATTCCGCCATGTTTTTCCGCGTCCGACCATCCGCGTGGTTGGAAAATTTCCTAGGTGCGCGGTGCGGAAAGTTTGGGCCATGCGGAGGGGCGTGGTTCCTAAAATGACGCAACTTTTCCGCGCGGAGCCATGCGGACCTCGGGGATGCTTCAAGCATAAACCAACCTTGACTCACTTCTGTTGGTTGCAAGTAAATGGTCACATATTACACTGCATGCTGCAGTATGTGTCCAAACATTTCAATGCTCTTTATCTAAAAGACATTTCTGATATCAGTTCTGTTCTGTGGCAGCAGTAGACCAATGGTCATCAGGGAGGTCAGTGGTCAAATCTTAGGGCCAGCAGGAGGGAAATACATCGTCTTCCACTGAATAACATCACGTATAATGACAGTATGAGAACTTGTAATAACACTTAAATGTAATTCAAGGGGTTTGATTATCTGACTCTGTTCTATGATATAAAGTCGGCAATCTTTCATAACTTAGATTTCTCCTAAATCCATATCCTGGACTCTACAGCTAAATAATCCTTACGTGAGCCCAGAGCGGGGTAATGCCCAGTCAACCTAGCACACCTATCGTGAATGCTAGTTCAACATGCCTTGACTAAATGTCAGTTTGTAAACTCCACGCTAACTGATGTAAAGAAGGGAGGGGAATGAAAATGGATGTACCTTTCGTGTGTTGGAGCTATTAGTGTTTAACATAGCGTTCAACCTCATGCTACATCAGACTATTGTTTTAGCTTGTTGTAGCATTAGCAGGGGTGTGCTAGCATCACAAGTGTCAGGTCCAGTCAGTTTTAAAATGTTTGTATACTACAGATTTGATAAAAATGTATGTTTAGCAGCTGCTACAGAACCTGATGAAGGCTGAGGAGAATCAGAGGGGTCTGAGCAGGAACATACTGAAAACATTACATGTCCATTAACGCTACAGCGATTTTTGTCTGTGCACAGTAGGAGGTGTGGCTTTTAGCTCCTTCCCAAAAAGGAGGGTGAGCAGAGACGGGAGCTATAGTCATTCAGATTTCAAAATCTCCTCCTCCTCTACAGGAAGATGTCCCACTACAGACCACACCTTTAATGCAAAAACAAACTAATGCTGCTGGAACCACAAGAAAAAAATTAACAACAAAACAAAAAAATCATTTAAACCAAATATACAAAGTAAAATAGAAAGAATCAGTGAACAAACTAATCTGAACAATTTAATTAGGCTTTAATTAAATGAGTCCTGAATCAAGTCTTTGCAGTTAAAGAGCAAGTCATCACCAGATCAACTATTTTTTTCTGATAAACTATTCAAATGAGTGTCTAATTATGCTGTAGACATGTGTAGTCAACAATTTGGCACTTCAGTGCATCTTAGTTAAAATTTGTATTTTCTGCCTAAAACTGTTAGTGTTGCGCCCTCTTCAGCTAAAAACTCTGCACTGCATTAGAATATAAATTTGCCATCGCTATTGGCTAAGAGCAACACTATAATGTTAGTTGATACCATATGATGGCACAATGCCGTTGTGAGCCTGTGTGTGTATTTGTTAGCGACTCTACCCTCTCGGTCTGCCAGGCAACAGCATTTGTTGGATTTTTCAAATAGGAATTGAGAGTGGAGTAAGAATCTGGTAGGGGGTGACTTGCTCTTTAAAGTTTGAAAACCAAATGTGGTCTTTTATAGAAATTAAAACACTTGAATGCCTTTCTCACATAGTTAAGATAACTACATGCATTTCAAAATGAATGATGAGCTTTGACAGCAGCAGGGGAACAACAACACAACCACAGGTCACACCTGGGCTGGTCAACCATTCTGGCTTCTTGTCCATTCCAGGATCCTGCTTCTACACATTCCCATCTGTATCGGGTCGGCCAGGGCCGGGTAGCCCCAGTCGGCCCCAGCCTGGCCCGGTTGATTCCACACATCCTTGTTTTAAGCCCATGTGGGCTGATTCTACCCACCAATCAGAGGCTTGCTCTAATGGAAGGTGTGAATTTGCTGTCAGCAGTGGGTGTGTTGGCCCTGGTCGGCCTGAAGCAGACCCCCTCGAGAAGAGGGCTGAGAATGAGCCTTGGTTGGCCCGGAAAAATACCAGACCACCCAGAAATGTAAACAACCTACGCTACCCGGCCCGGGCCGACCCAGTACAGATGGGAATGGCCCATTATTTAGCGGTACAGAACCTTTAGCTTGTCTGAACTTTTGCACCCTCACACTCCAGTTGCAGCACTGAGGTCCTACAGAGCTTCTAAACATTTCTAGATCAAGGGCTAAAAACAAAGGTGGCAAAACTTTTCCAGGAGAAGTCTACGTTTGCCAATTAGAGCTGCCAAGAGCGCTTGAATCAATGTCGTTTTACTGCTTTTAGCCTTAATTGAGCAAGATATCCACACTTTTATTGTGCAAGCTTAATCAATTATTTACCTTTGGTTTTAATTGATAAAGGTGCATGTTGTTGGTTATATTTATCTGTGATTTACTAGAGAACACTTTATGCATCATTTACATAAAGAAAGGCTGTTTTAAATATACAATAGATGTTAATATCGGTCTGCCCTGGACGTCATACTGCACCATTGACACATTTATGGTAATAGCATTGATGTATAAGTGAATGAATGAGAAACGGTGCTATGTATTGTTGAAGAACCACTAAGATTAAATCAGATTACAGGTGACGAAAACTAAAAAAAAATATGTTTTTTGCATTTCCTTGCTGAAGTTAAAATAAAAAAGGATACAAGCTAGTTTTTAACATAATTGATACTGAACAACCTAATTATTGCGTTATCTCTTATTTCAAGATATTTTTCAAATTTCTAAAGCCAAAACGTTTTCTATTAAAAAAAATCTCAACTTGTAAATATGACAATCCACTGACAGATTACAACAGCTCAGTGTACAACTTTGGAGTGACGCATTTAAATTCTCGCAACCTTCAGCTAGAAAACCAACAAAAGTTGTGTTTATTGCAAACAGGTTTGCTACCCTGAGAATGAAATGTTATTCCATGAGATAGTTGAGCATTTATCCTGGAATACAATTACTGTTTTGTGATTATGAAAAATATGTTTAAACATTTTTTTTAAGTTAGTAAATTGTTGTTGTTGGCTTAGCATCCAGAAGAGAGTCCTAGCTAGTAGAAGCTAACTGTTAGCATTAGTAGTTCCTCCACAAAGGAACAGAGTAAATACAGGCAGTGGAAGAGTTGTATTAATGTTAGCCAATAGGAGGCTAAATGTTTGCATATGGTGCATTTTTACAAGTAGGACTTTTTCCCCCACAGAGAACCACTCAGCAGGCTTGCATTCATACTAGAGACCACTAGCCTAGAATCTAAACGGCCGAAGCAAAATTGACGGTCTAGCAATGCTCCGACCAGTATTGTGGCTGGCCAATCACAGCGTGTTTTTTTAGAAAAAAAAAACAATATATTATTTTGTTTTTTTATGTATGTCTTATGTAGTTCTTCCATGATATAATGGCGGATTGCCCCAATGACTGACATCCATTGTCCAATCACAGCCCTCTGTTGGTGGGCAGGATGTTGCTGAAAAAAATAACACAGAAGGCAACGGTTCATTTGAAATAGCATCGGCATCAACTTTTGACAATTTTGACTTGGACTTTTCCTTCAAGAAAAAGAGCTTAAGTTTATTTTTGAAAAAGGATCCTTACCTCTCCTTTGAGCGAGTATGGTGGCCTGCCTCGTCTACTGACATCTGTAGCATCCAATAGCATGCAGAGTGAGTTTGAATGCCGACCGTAAATCCCATCCCACAACTGAGAGCCGTCAGTGGACTGTGGTCAGACTATATATTCACATATTTAGGAAAGCTTGCCAGGATAAGAGAACACAGTAGATTTATTAAAATAATGAGTGTAGGCCCACTTTAAAATCTCACATTTGAGTATTATGGAGTAGTATGTATGTATTTCCTCCATTTTTGCATCAGATCTGACTGTCAACACAATGAATTAAATGAGATTTTATGTTTGTGAGCATGCAGGAAAAAAACTTAAAAATTCTGCCACAAATATTTGATGTGTCCAGGACAAATACGAGTCAACAGCTTGAGCCTGCACAGATAGTCCAGCCAAGGCCAAAGACATGACTAATAGCTGGTAATAATACTTAGAGGTACAATTCACATCACATTTCATCCACTTGTCGTCATACAGTACAGTCATTTACTGAGTCTGAAACCAAACATAAAGAAGCTGTCCTAACTTTAATTTTCTTTGTGGAGAGCTCTTGTTTATTGGACATTTCCTGCACCCCTCCCTATATTATGTGGACCTCTTATCTGGCTCATGCTGATTTCAATCACAAACTGGTAAACCCCCTTTAAAGCACTGAATGAAGAGATGTTTGGCCTGCCGACTGTAGGAGTGAGAAATTAGCACCTGGGAGGAATCCAGGAAACGTTTCTGAAGCTTAACCCGAAAAAGGAAATGCTGCAAGTATTGATCAGGCCTCTGTGGAGGCCAGAGAGATCAAACTTTTGTTTGTCTGCATTAAAGTGAAATGAGGACAGCTTTCTTTATCTATTACACATTACAGATAAAATGTACTAAGGTTTTCTTTTCCCAAAATACAAATCTCTGCCATGCCTGATATCAAGAGTCATCAGAATCCTTGCAGTTCGTAGCAGAGACTCGTATTAATCTGCCTTACTGTGTATATGAAAACTCCAGAATAGCTGCAGAGTACTTCTTGTTTTGGTTGTCTTCACTCAAATTTGCAAGAAATCGTTTCAGTTGCATTTCTGCACTACATCAAATCTGAATCAGACCGCTTTACTTAATTTCTGGAATCCTTTGAACAATTTTGAGTGATTATAAAATTAGATTTATTACATTTGGTATGCCTTAGGGCTTCCTGAAACATGCAGGAACTTTGCAAACACATTCACTTTACATTTATATTTGTTTTTAATGGGTTTTGGATATGCTCCGGGATGGAATACAGTTATGGTTTTACATGCTGCATGATTTTTTTTCTTTAAATGCTCACTAGGAAGGAGCGAACTGAGCAATTTAATAGACTCGTTTTGTTTAGATCATATTTACAAAAAATGACTTGGTGCATTTGTTTTTGAGGGTTAGTGATAGATAGTGATGTTTTCAATCAGTTTCTATGGAATGCAGAAAAACACCAGGATGGTGGGGAGCTTAAATGACAATACTTTAAAGGTGCAATTTGTGAGAATGAAGTACGAATGACATCCTGTGGTGAAATGTGGGTACTGCAGTCCATTTTAATAAACAAAATTTGCTTTCTCACTCCCAGTCTGTCCGTTTCATGGCTGTTATCCGTCATAGATCAGCACCAGAAGATTCTAGATGACAGGGAAAGACAAGGCATACACAACTGATAAGAAGATGAATACATCGTTACATCCAATGTTAGCAGTCTTGGGTGTTTTACAGTAGGGAACACTTAGTACACTTATTAAGGTAGTATGCCTCCCGTATTAGAAGAAATGTGGTTTGCTGTTTTGTTATAGTTTGAACAAAAGGACGTAAAATGCCATGTTTTACTCATTATTCGCTTCACACATTTCACTGTAACATCTAGTTGTAGAATTGACAAAGTAGCTTGAGATATGTTTAGAGCCGACAATTTGCTTATAATTTGCCTTTAGCATTGTTAGCTTCACATTAGCATCTAGCCTGCTTCACTTGATATTAGAGTAAAACAGAAAGATGCCGTGGCTTCTTAGGGGTACAAGAAATAACTTCTGGGTCACTCCTGTTTACTGGTTTCAGTTCTTTAAACAACTCTGGAGCCTGCAGTTGTCGAATCACAAATGCCAGTCCGGTAGCATTAGCAACCTTGCAGGCTCACAGAATGTAAATAGTGTCTACATCCCTCTTTGGCTTTTTTGAAAAAAGAAAAACTGGCAAACCCCACTCAATAAAGGGAATTTGTTTCAGTAAAACCTTCCTCCCAACATGATTGAGACAGATTTTTGTGATAATTTCATTTTAGAAATCTTACGTAAGGCTCCTTTAAAGTATTATTTGAACATTTTGGAGGATTTGTACAGTTTACATCAACGCTGTTTCTTCATTTCAATATGGAATCTTTCCATGGGGGTGTAGAGTGTATTCTGCATAAACCTGCAGTAGGATGTCATAGAACTCACATCTTTACAGTGCAGTGTCTCCAGCTGTTGTTGATTCCATTTCAGAAAAATAATCTGGATCTGATGTTCATTTCCACGGTGCTTAGCATATTTGCTGCCCCTTCCTTCACATAAATCAAGATTGTCTGTGGTGGAAAACAGCATTTTCTCCTACTATTTTCTACAGTCACTGACATTAGATTTAATAGATGAGCTTGTAGTAGGAACAGCGCTGTTACTGTGGCTCATCTTCAGTCCTAAAGCTGAAATTCACAGCTTCAGGCAGTAGCATAAAATCATTTCTTATGTAATGTCATTTTTTTTATTATAGTAGGGATTGCTTTAATACATAGAGTCACACTAAATGGTTATTTGTACAAAAATGTAAAATACATAAATACAACACCCAAAAGAGTGACTGCACACCATCAGAAAAGATTATTCCACCTCTAGTCAAGATTTGAAAAATGCTATGAAAGGGGGCATTGCCAGGAGGCACGGAGGAGCATGGCCAAGGGCGGAGAATTTCCATCCCGGGAGGGAGGGCGAGTGGGAGGAGACTGTACGGATGACATGAAATTGTACCAATCCCAGTCAATTACACATTTAAAATGCAGTAGCCACAGTACAACCCACACGGGGCAGCGCTAAAACGTTTTTACACTTAGATTGTAGATTTAATCTGCCTGCTGGTGGTGGTCAGAGGGACCGGTGGCGCCAGTGCTCGGCAGCAGTGCGCTCCAGGGCAGCTGTAGCTACATCGTAGCTCATCCCCACCAGTGTGTGAATGGGTGAATGACTGATTGTGTTGTAAAGCACCTTGGGGGGTTCCAGGATTCTAGAAGGCGCTATATCAAATACAGGCCATTTACCATTTAATCAAGTTTACATAAACATGTCAAAAAATGCACAGAAATAGAAAGATCGCATTTGTAAAGACCATATTATACAGTTTATAAGCAAAAAAAGTTAATCTGGGGGTTAGTTACTCTTTAAACTCACAATTTAACAGCATAAACCATAAGGTGATCAAAATTAAGGTCATGATTATTGCAAACCTTATAATTAGTGTTTGTTAGAAATGCATCATGGGTGAAAATCCTTAATTACTGGAAAAATAAAAGATGTGTGTGATTATCCTTTCCCAGCTGGATTTCTGCATCACATACACATCTGAATGTTATCTATGAAGGAAGAGTGTTGCAGCTCTGTGTTACAGGTTTTTACTTGTATTTTTCTCGGGCATCTGAGCTCAGCTGGAGTATCTGAACTGGTGCCCAAATGGCCTCTCATAACCATGAATCATTCTACTATGCAGGTCATCGAATACTCATTATCCAAATTTAGATACAGTTATTGTTCTCTATTTTTCTTCTCTCTGTTGCACGAGACAACAACCTTCTTAAGATTCTGCTCCACTCAGGTGTTTGAACTCCCAGACGTTGTGTAATGATGTTTTGCTCTTGAACACGGTATTCTCTCCTACATCTAAATCTGAGTGTCCACTGTTCACTGTTTTCTGATCTGTGAGAATTGACTAAAAGTAATTGAAAAAAAAAACTGACAACTCAGGAAACGCTATTGATTAAACCACTTTAAAGACAGCAAGAGTCTGGTATTTTGAAAGAAAGGTGTTCAGATATTAGGACTGGTTTTAAAATGTTGCACAGGGCTCTACAATGACTAATGTCGTACAATCACTAATTACTTAATTAGATATATCTTACAAGTACTGAGTTTGAACCCCTTTTGTTTTAAGAATTGTTTCAGTTCTTTCTGCCATTGACGTAACACGGGGTTGTAAACCTTGCTCAGAAGTTCTGGCCCATGCTGACATTGAAAGGCTTGACTCGAGCTGAGCTGAACCGGACCGAGAGTTCGGATTGTAGCGTGTGTTTTGACCCAAGCGCGGAGTGACTGACACCGGGCAGATTGACACGCGTTTGCTCTAGGAGTCAAACCGTACAAAGCTGGTGAGCACGGCGGCTCCAAAAGGAAACAAGCTGACTTACTGTGAGTCGGCAGGGTGAGTGGCTCGGGCTGATCTGGTCAGAACTGGCTGAATGATCGGCTTGGGTTTGGTCAGAACTCGGAGCATAGTTCGGTTAGAATGATGACTGAGTGGTTTGGTGTTGAGCTGTACTTCCTTATGTAGATGTGGCGGGTGACGTGGGCATGAAGGCTGGCGCTGGGAATGCTGGGTAGTGGCGTCCGGTTGGGCTGAGTGAGTGTGGGATCCTCCGGGGGAGGATGTCGAGGGTTGTGAAGGAGGCAGCAGGACAGACATGACATTACACAGTTCCATCTATAATGTGAATCTGCTGTTTCACAACGTCTCAAAGGTTCAGAATTTGATTGAGATCTGGTGACTGTGGAGGCCATTGAAATCCAATGAACTCATTAGGCATGTTTCCATTGTCTGAACTTCAGGATAAATTCTGGGAGGGGGAATTGACCGGTAGATAGGAAGACCCGGCCCTCTCAGCTGTTGTGTCTCCATTCAAATTCAGCTCTTTCAGGACTTTGCACAGACATCAGCTTTGCTGCTTTGGTGGTGAGTAATGTCACCAATAAGTGCCAAAAAACATCCACAATAATAATATATCATTAAATGTTTTATTCTGTTAAAGTACAATGAAATTTAACCCATCTGAAGGACGAGAGCAGCTGCGTGATGTAAAATGTGGCGTTCAATGATCAGAAGAAGCTTAGTTTTTCATGGCGCTCTGTGAGATAACAAAGCCTTGTGAATGGCATTGCTGTGGGGGGATTACACAGGGTTTTTTTGGCGTTAATAATTTTAAAGCAGCCCAATGGTGCCTTATTTTTCACTTCCATTCTGCTTTATGAGCAACTCTTACTAACGCCGGGTATTTTGGACAGCATCTGAAGATGTCATTTCCTACAAATTTCCTACCAATAAGCGTGAGTTAAGCAAAAATCCGTTCAGTTACTCCACCGGGTTTTATCGAGTACCTACCCCTATTCAGGTACTCCAAACAATGACCCGAAAACAACCCATTTGCCTTGCCCACTGAAGTGGAGACATGTGCATGCCGGGAAGTTCCGGTAAAATTACCGTAATGTTTCAACAGAGGAAAGACGCCTATTGTCATGTTCTAGACACCAGTTCAGAGGTGGACTAGCCATCTGAATTCACGATAATCTCAGAATGGCTGGTGTGTTATAAGGCTGGTGGGTGTGCTGTGGGTCGGGATCGGCATTTGGTTGTGCATGTCAGCCACCAAGAACCATCCTTTGTTCCAAGGAATCCCTTTCCTTCTCCATTGTGGGTTTTTTTTTTTTTGGGTTTGATCATCCGTTAGCTGAAAATTTATGTATGTATATACAGTCTGGCTATGATCCATTAAAACTACCTTGGGATGGAATCTATGGTTGTCTTTCAAACTGTCTCTGCACTCTGATGGGTACTCGGCGGGGCTGGTTGCACCTAGGTCCCGGGTCATTGGGCTCCGGGCTCGGTCGGCTTGGGGGTGGGAGGCTGCAGGTGGGCCTGTGGGCTTGCCGCTGTTATCTCCCGGGACTCTGCCAGCTGCTAATTTTGGTCCCCTGGGGCAATCCTCTGCGCCTCTCGAGAGGGGGCTGGGGCTTTTCTAGTTACAGTCTCCCTGGGGTCTATGCTCTCTGGGGCAGCCCATGGATCTCTGGGGCTTGGAGCTCCCTTTGTCTTCTACACACCTTTGGGGGCAGATCCGTGGCCCCTCACACTCTCTATTGGACGCTCCTATAGAGAAACGTTACATATACAAGCGTGTGTACGCACACAGGTGCTCAAATGGTGCTCTCATATGCATGGACTTGGCCATTTTCAACACATGTCTTAAGGCTGTGGCTGGCACCAACTGCACTGTGATTTATTATCGTGTGATTGTTCAGCAAAACAATGTTGAATTTATATTTCCTCATTAGGTTGATGCAGTGATAGCTTGGTCTTGTTGTATTGTTGTGTGTCCCCCTTTTTTTAGTTGTTCTTCTCATTCTGCAGGTCTAGAAGCAGACTCTTGTTCATCATTGATTGTTTATTTTTGTGGAAACCCCACCCCCACCTCTTCCTTTTGTCCCTTCCTTTCTCTTTCACTTCTGTCTCCGTGTTTGGTCAGAATTAAAAAGCATCCAAAAAACAATAACAATAAAGTTTAAAGTATAAGTACATTTTTTTTAAATAAGTGACTTAAGTGCCTCTATCTGCTCATGTCTCACAGACTGGCTCATGTCTAAATCATTGAAGTGGATGACAAAGCCATTTCAGAAGACGGCCATTCCTGTGCCATCACAGTCTTCGTGGTTCATGTTTTTTCCATTGCAGCTGTAGTGTTAAATCCGCCCAATAAACTTAGATTGCTGTGATTGGTAGGAATCAAAACTGTTCTGGCCAATGGTAGATGTGCTGAAGCTACAGTGTAGCATGGCGAGACCAACCTGTAGAGCAAATGGGAACGTATTTGCAACTGTCACGGCTCATCTAGATTTCTAGGCTTGCATTGGTACTATTTGAACGACACTTTGTCAAAAACGTGTCAACGAGCAGTTGAGCAGGTGTACCTAATAAACAGGCTACGTAATGAATTTTACTTGTCTTATTCATGTTTTATTGTTTAATAGCAGACATAACGACCATCACGCTCCACTTCTGACTTCAGACTGTGATCAAGTAACTAACAAGAACAAATTTTTATCTGAACTATTTCTTGTTTACAGCCTTTAACAAAGTCACAGCAGGTGCAATAGATACAGGGATGAGTGGGTGTATATTGTGTCACACATTTGCATTGTTTATTGTAAGGTAAGTGCTTCATAACACCCACATTAGTCAATTTTCTCACCACAGCGAGCCCTGGAAAAACATTTCTACACATCACTATTAGAAATACTTTTAGGGTTAAATAAGATGTATGGCAGTGAACTGTGACAGTTTCTTAATCTTCCGCTTGCTTCTGTTTCCCCTCTAGGGTCTCCTCTTCACATCAGGTGAAGCACTGTAATCTGCCAGCCCCCCAACCCCCCCTCCACCACCTCAAGAGGCATCACCCTTTATAACAGAATCCCTAAAGCCTCACCTTGCAGAACCTATCAGACAACCACCACTGGCCTTTTCTCTGCCTCATGGTGGCCCCAAGGCCCACCCTCTCACTGCTATTGGCTGTCCTGGCCTGCACGGGGCCCGCACACCCCTCGCCCCCCCCTCAACACCGGACCCGGGAGAGAGAGAGGGACTCGGGTGGCGTCAACATAGCCGTAGTCCACTCTAGCTCCTCCCTGCTCCCGGAGACGGTGGTGGTGGGAGGCACGAGGGTTGGTGAGCCGGGTCTCGGGCCCAGTCTGGGAAACGGTCCCGGAGGAGGAGGGAGGGGAGTGACAGATACAGCCTCACTGGCAGGAGTGGCTGCCATGGCCTCTTTGTCCTCCTCACCATTGGCAGCGCTTGTGGGGGAACCGGTGACTACGTCATCAGGTAAAGCCAATGTCATCTACCTGGCAGTGAATGAAAGCAGTCCAGGGACTTTACTGCTGCAGCTGTGTGAGCTGCTGGCCACCACACCTCTGCAGGTAACACAAAGACACAACACACCAAATTTCCTATCCAACATTCACTCCAATTTTCTTTTTTAATCCAAAACATCATTAATATCAGGTTTTATAATTCTTAGATCCAAGAACAGCATGATTCAGTTAACCAGTATACTAAACCTAAAATGCACACTAAAAATTGTCATCACTTTAGTCCAGGGGTGTGTGAAGAACATGGGGCCATTTGCAGCCCTCACAGGGAGTCTACGCATTCCCTCGGCTACATTTCAACAATTGTATATTTTTTTGGCCTGCCACTAAAAATTGTTGATGTACATTGATTTTTTTTAATGATGAAGTAAAACAAAAAAGATTTTTGAAGCAATTTTTTCTGCTTCTCTCTCCTACTGGTTGTTATGCCCTCTTCTGTCTAGAACCGTGAGGAGGGAGCAACGCAGGAAAAGAAAACAGAAATTAAATGGATAAACAGTGGCTCTACCTACAAACAAAACAGGAAGGCTGTGAACTAAAAGTGCTTTTCTACTTTAAAACAGGACAGTCTTTTATGAATAAAACAAACACTGTTATGAATCAAAATGGTCAATTTTCACCATAGCATTGACACAGTAACCTTTCATGCACGCCAGAGCTCCAAAGTCAAGGTTCTGCATGCTGGAGGATCCAGATGCACAGATCAACCGAACCTTTTGCTCACTTATTGTTCTTCAACGCAGACATAAATAAACTGTCAAGGTCTCCCGCAAAAGCCTTAACTCTCTGCTAAAAGTCAGACTGCTAGATTCCTCACTCTGAATAAAAGTGAATCCAGACGAATCCTACAAGGCTTTACAACTTATAAGTTAAATAATCATATGTGGTGAATGAACAAGATGTTTAAATCAAATGTTTGAATAACCTGTGCTTAAATCAATGAATTTGAAATGAATATTGTTCTTACAATGATCCATTTATATCACAAATCTCTCTGTGTTTGATTTAGCAAGTTAATCATTGTTTACACTCATACACATTACAATAAGAGACATATTAAGGTTAAAAACATTTTGTATCTGAAGGAAGGCGTGGCTTTCTGAGGACACAAACATGTTTTTAACCTTCATATGTATCTTATTGTAATGTAAATGAGTGTAAACAACAAATCAACCACAGTTTATTTTTTATGCATGTATTCTGGACCGTGTCATCAAACTTCTATTTTCATGTTGCAACAATGAGTTTGTCCTTTTAAACCTCTCCAATCAAGTCTTTTTTGGAATATTTAAGTAACACTGTCAGATTTCCACATCCTGTCTGTAACCTATTTGCATAACAAATGCTTCCCTCGGAGAATTGAGCTGTCACCTTCAATTTGTTCTCCTGGATCAGTACAAGGAAACAAGCAGCAGGTCATCAAGAAAGGCTCATCGTTTTATCGCTCCACTTCATATCGTAATGTAATGGTGTTTACCAGAACTTTGTGCGTTCTCCCTCTTTGTGTGTAGAAACAAAAAAAAAGGAGGAAATTGAAAGGTTAATTAGAAATACACAACATTTATGCAGCTGTGGTTCCGTGTGTAAGTTTTCCCTGCAAGAGCTGGGGTGACCAATAAGTCAAGAACTTACCTCTTATTGAGTGAAACAGCTTAAGCTTCACTGGCGCAACACGCATTACTGTCCTGACAGGTTGCCATTCCATTCCACATACCCTTATCTCTGTGAGCATTGATCACCAACCGGAGTTGAAGCTTTATCTTTAAAAACGTGTAGGAGTTGTTTTATTACTTCATTAAACTGCTTCATCCATTTTGTGTGATTCGTTTCTTCAGTTTTTTTATTTTTATTTTTTTTAGCAAAGCAAGAACATTCTTAGAATGAGAACTGATATCTTAATGGGATTTTTTTCTTTGCCAATTAAGTGTTTTTTTAAAGTCTTAAAAATTACTGTTTTGTACATTTATATAAAGCTTCTTGTATAGCCTCTATTTGGAAAAAAAATAGTTTTTTGATCTACAGGACTGATTAGCTAACAGCTAGCCAAGAATAAAGCAGTTAGTTGTAATATGAAAAGTATACATATAAAAATAACATAAAATGTTGCAGTGGTTAAGGCAAGTTTTTTTTTTTCACACCTTCGCACATATCGCATTTGCACGCCCATCTATTCCCAGTCCATTGGTCCCCTACTGTCAATAAAAATTAACGGGAGTCCATGAAGCTCTAAAAGTGATTTTCTGATCTTGTTTGATGCAGTATGTGCCATTTATTTAACATATGATGGCTGGAAATTTTGATGCCAAGAAAGTGATTACCGTAAATCCTCTAATACAGGCCCGGGCCTGTATTTGACTCAAGCTCATCAAGCTCCAGGCCTTTATTGGAAGGAGGGCCAGTATTAGAGGCAGGTTTCTATTTCTATTTGAGCAAAATGAACTAATGGTTCGCTGGAGTTTTTGACAATTAAAATTACGCCCACATTTTCAAAGTTAAACACATTTCTTTTAACAACGGTAGTTTCTTCTTCAGCCCTCTCCCCCCTCCCCCTGCGCAGCGCCGCAAACTCACTGATGCGCCTGCAGCCTCTCAGAGTTCCTGCTGCTCTAAACATTAAAATAATTATTTCATTTTCTGTTCCTCACTTCTGATGACCTTCAATGGTGTCTGTTTGTTGCAACAGCAGGTACAAAAACTAACTTGTTTTTATTTGACTATTTTTCTGTCCTGCCTGTTTATTATCTTCCTGCATCTCCTCTCAATCCTAAAGAGAAACTGCTACCTGGGTTCATATATATTCACCTTATGAGTTTCCTTTGAACTGCAGTTCTAAAAGATCTGCCGACCGCAAAAACAGCGGAGCGCTTGCTGTTTGGCGGCCGTATCAGTGATCAGTGCGTCGGAGGACAAGGTGATGCGCGCAGCGCCCCGCTCCACAGCATGCAGCGAAACGCATCAGGCGCAAATAAAAGACAGAAAACATTAAAGGAAATAAACCGACATGAACGATCGCGTGTCAGTACCTACGGTCCGGCACAGCGCGTTGCTGATCACAGAGAATGTGATCATACGATAATTCAATAGGGAGCGTGGTTTCACAGACGCGGAAGTGAGAGCGTCGGTGAAACGCCGGCTGCTCTAGGAAACCCCCGAGCATTCGAGCGTCAACGAAGTGACACGGAAATGCCGGGCTTTCCAGAAGTAAGTAAGATAACTTACTATGAGCTGATAGTTCGTTGGATTGATTGGTAGGTTGGAAACTCTGATCATGAATCTGAAGAAACGATGACTGAGCTGTAAAGGCAACTTCCGTTTATAGCCGCGGTTTGTGACGTAAATGCGACGTGGAGGGAATCCCCGCGAGGGGCATGCTGGGAGTCCCTACTTCGCGGATTTTCACCTATCGCGGCCAGGTCTGGAACGCATCTACCGCGATAAACGAGGGATTACTGTAGTTCATACACCCCCTACTGCTGCTCTCCAGAGTGTTATGCAGCATAATCAGCACGTTCTCTTTGAACTTGATAGTGTAATGACCTGGCTGGGGTTGTAAGCCAGGTGCATTCTGGGTATTGTGTTATATGTGTTTCCTATCGTTCTGCTAGTTCCTATGTGCTGATTTGCTTGTTGTGTGAGTGTTATGTAAGCCACAGGGAAGGTGATGTGTGTTCTGTGGAGCGGGTTGAATTAGCATGGTTAACTGACACCGTGACTCTGTGTGGTAGGAGCATGATAGAGGATCGTGTCTGTAGCGTTACAAAGCGTTGAAGAAAAAGCCTAATACAGGTCTGCGTGAACCCCTACTGCCTCCTGCTGGTTGAGTTGGGGACTATAACCCTGCCGCTGGGACACTCTACTTACTTGTTACCACTTCCATCCGGCCACAATACGAGACCGGCCATTATTTACCTCCGATAACTCCGACACCGGCCAAAATTGGAGACCCGGCCTTTAATTGAATACCGGCCTGTATTAGAGGATTTACGGTATTAGAGGATTTACGGTATTTTCGACAAGCAGCAAAAGTTACTTTAGGTTTTGTGTCAAAATACATATAGCACTCCAAATGCTTACATATAGCATTACATATATATATATATATATATATATATATATATATATATATATATATATATATAAGTTTCCTATATATAACATTTCTTATACACTACCGGTCAAAAGTTTTAGAACGCCCAAATTTTTCCAGTTATTTGTTGCAGTTTCAGTCATTCAAGTCCAATGGATAGCTTGAAATGGTACAAAGTTAAGTGGTGAACTGTGTTGGGGTCCTGCCCTCATGAGAAATTACTGCGCAGTATTTTCTCCAAAAGACTGTGCCATCTACGCCTTGAACCGTAAAGAAATAAGGCATATTAAAATCAGCGCCAGCAGGGACTTCATCTCCCATGATCCTCTGCAGCTGGCAGCAGCTTAATGGCGTCATCAAGCGACGCCAACCCCAGCCGCTACAGACCGCCCGCTGGAGAGTCTATAAGATGAAGCGCAGAGTGGAAATCGCTCTCTTCAAGTCCAGTTCATCTGGAGTAAGGAGATCGTCGCCTCTGCTTCGTACCGCTCCGGACAGCATGTGCACGAGGCCTAGCTGCTGAAGTGGACGGAACAACGCCATCTGATTTGCTCAGCGAACTCCAGAGGGACGCCTCGTGTGTTCGTTCATTCAAAGTTTTTTCCTCTCTTTTCCCCTCGATTCTCTCATAGCCAAAAGAAGCGGTCGACCGCGCGACTGCTTCAAATTAACAAACGGTTTTCTCTCCTCCGTACCAAAAACTCCATCGGACATCTTTAAAGTAAGATCCGTTTTTTTTTTTATTGTTAGTATCTGAGTTTGTTCACACTGTGGCCAGGCTGACAGACTGTATTGGATATTCAATTTGCCTTTGATTGATCTGTTTGTTTTTTCCTTTGAGCTTGGTGAAGCGATTTGAAGTGTTTTTTTTTTTTTTTTGATTAAGTACTGTGAAAGCTTGCCACATCACTGTTTGACGTTTACTTAGACCCACTGATTGTGCGTGTTGGGAAGACAAGCTGAACTACACACACACACACACACACACACACACACACACACACACACACACACACACACACACACACACACACACACACTGGTTTTTAGGGTTTAGAAGGACAAGCTGAAGACACCACGCGGTTCTTTGTTCAGCCAAATGAAGGATCCGCCATTTTGGTTTTTCCAAAACTCCCTCCATTTTGGGTAACCAACCTATCACTGCTGATTACGTCATTTCACCCACCTTCCGGATCAGATTGTTATTATACATTATCATTTCATTGCTTGTTATTCGTTTGATAAAATAAGTTGGCTGATGTTGGTTGGCTAAACGCTTTGGGAGGAGCTGAAGTGGTCATATTAGTTAACAAATGTTATTGCCAATTAAGTTTTGTCTCAGGTGATTTGTTTGTGTGGTATAAATACAACTGCTGCTCGTGAAAAGAATTTTACGAACTTCAGACAGATTGATAAGAAGTTTGGATTCATTTTTCCCCTGTTAAAAAGGGGTGGTACCCCAAGGCATATCCACGGATATCCTAATTACGTAATAAATCAGTAAATATTTCCATATTTACGAATTTTATTGATGAATCCAAAGAGTAAGTAAAGCTTACAAATTATTTGTTGGCTAATAATCACAACAACTGCCAGAGGTAAAAAAAAAAGATAAGGTTACTCAAAACTGAAAAATAATGTACATTTCAGAAATATACAAAAAGGCCTTTTTCAGGAAACACAGCTGTTCTGAAGCAATTGGTTCATCAAGCCTTGAAAGCTGGTGCTACTAATTCTCACAGGTGTTCCAACTTTTCTGGAATACTTACAACCACCTCTGTCAGCATTAAAGCAGTGTTGGAACTTACTGTGATACCATACCATACCCTCGTGAGCATCAGTTGAACAGTATTGTACTGCAGATAATAGTGTGATGCTACAAAAATGGCGAGAAAAAGGCAATTAACAATCGAAGAGAGACAGAGCACCATAACACATGAAAATGTAGGTCTTTCCTACAGAGAAGTTGCAAAGAAAGTCAAGATGTCAGTGAGTACAGTTTCCTCCACCATCCAAAGGCACTCAGAAACTGAGGCAAACTCTGACAGGAAGAGGTCTGGCAGAGTTAACAGCTTGCCTGATAGGCGGCTCACAGGACAACAGCTTCAAGCACAGCTTAATAGTGGTCGTAGTAAGCAAGTCTCGGTTTCAACTGTGAAGAAAAGACTTCGAGCTGCAGGTTTGACAGGACGAGTTGCAGCAAGAAAGCCACTGCTAAGATGTCAGAACAAGAGAAAGAGGCTTGATTGGACCATGAAACACTGCCATTGGACTACTGAAGCTTGGAAGAAGGTACTATGGACTGATGAATCCAAATTTAAAATCTTCAGTTCATCATGCAGGATCTTTCTACACTGTTGAGCAAGTGAAAGGATAGTTCCACAGTTTGTGGCATCAACAGTCAAACATGGACGGGGAAGTGTGATGGTTTGGGGCTGTTTTGCGGATCCGGGGTTGGTGACTTGTACAGAGTGAGAGGAACTCTGAACCTAAATGGCTACCATAGCATTCGCCAGCACCATTCAGTACCCTATGTTATGCGCCTAGTTGGTCAGGGGTTCATCCTACAGCAAGATAATGACCCAAAACATAAGTCGAAGCTATGCTAGAATTACCTCAGGGAAAAAGAATAAGATGGTAAGCTTGTAAACATGGAGTGGCCAGCACAGTCTTCAGACGTAAACCCCATCGAGCTGGTTTGGGATGAACTGGACAGAAGAGTGAAAGCAAAGCAACATGCAAGTGCCGCACATTTGTAGGAACTTCTGCAACAGATATGGGACAAACTTTCTGAAGAACATTTGATTTCTATTGTAGAAAGAATGCCATGAGTGCCATAGGTGGCATCTTTGATGAGTCAAAGAGTTAGAATACATTTTGGTCTATAAATTGATAACATGATTTCTTTTTTTTAACTCCAATTGCTTATTTGTGCTATGCTTTCATTTCCAATAATTTGTAATAATTAATAATTTCCAAAAAAAAACTGGAAAAATTGGGGCATTCTAAAACTTCTGACCAGTGTCGTGACCAGTGTGTGTGTATATATATATATATATGTGTGTGTGTGTGTGTGTGTGTGTGTGTATTAGGGCCGAGACTTTCACGCGTTATTTATGATTAATTAATTAGAAGAAAATGACGAGTAAAAAAAAATTCATGCATTTAGTCGCAGCTTGCATTTCGAGCAAGGCAGAACATTTTCTTAACTTGGAAAAAAAACCTTCAAAACAACAACGGAGTTCGTGCCGCGGCTATTTTTCAGTGATCGATACTGCATCGGCTGCCCGGTGGCACCGGAAACTTTACAAAAGTTGCGGTAAGCTATGTTTTTAACATTTACGTAACATCTGTGCAGTGCTGAACGCACCAGACAGAATAATTGTTTGCCCTAACAGTAGTTTATGAAAGTAGTCAGACAAACGAGAAGCACCTGGCTGCCGCTGGGAGAACGCTCCGTGTTCTCACTACTCTGTAAACAATCACAAACAACGTGTCTTAAAGTTGAAAACAGAAGTTTAAGTTAAAACAGAAACACTCTAAAACTTTTCTGATGATTTTCTAAACAATTCTGTCGGGGAATTCAATGTTTCTGAGACGAGTCACTGTCTAAACATCACATGCATTACTATCATTAAGCAGCGAGGTGTGTTGAAGCCTTCATCAGCTAAGGGGTGGATGCTTAAGTGCATCAGAGGCAGCAAGTAACGAGGAAGTTGTGATCAGGCTGGAGATCACACCAGATTCTCTGCTGCAGGCGTGAATCTGCGGGTCTGCAGCATCTCCTTCTTAACGTGACAGCAGGACTTCCCATGTAAGGAAGGTCCGCTCACCTGTTCGTCAGATCATTATTTCCTCATAAGCATATTAGGTGATGTGCATCTCTGTAATAAGAAGGGGTGTGGTCTAATGACATCAACGCCCTATATCATTTGTGCATAATTATTAAGCATCTTCCTTTCCTTTGGCAAAATGGGTCAAAAGAAGGACTTGACAGGCTCAGAAAGGTCAAAAATAGTGAGACATCTTGCAGAGGAATGCAGCAGTCTTAAAATTGCAAAGCTTCTGAAGCGTGATCATCGAACAATCAAGTGTTTCATTCAAAATGGTCAACAGGGTCACAAGAAGCACATGGAAAAACCAAGGCGCAAAATAACTGCCCATGAACTGAGAAAAGTCAAGCGTGCAGCTGCCAAGATGCCACTTGCCACCAGTTTGGCCATATTTCAGAGCTGCAACATCATTGGAGTTCCCAAAAGCACAAGGTGTGCAATACTCAGAGACATGGCCAAGGTAAGAAAGGCTGAAAGACGACCACCACTGAACAAGACACACAAGCGGAAACGTCAAGACTGGGCCAAGAAATATCTCAAGACTGATATTTCTAAGATTTTATGGACTGATGAAATGAGAGTGAGTCTTGATGGGCCAGATGGATGGGCCCGTGGCTGGATTGGTAAAGGGCAGAGAGCTCCAGGCCGACTCCAACGCCAGCAAGGTTGAGGTGGGGTACTGGTTTGGGCTGGTATCATCAAAGATGAGCTTGTGGGGCCTTTTCGGGTTGAGGATGGAGTCAAGCTCAACTCCCAGTCCTACTGCCAGTTTCTGGAAGACACCTTCTTCAAGCAGTGGTACAGGAAGAAGTCTGCATCCTTCAAGAAAAACATGATTTTCATGCAGGACAATGCTCCATCACACACGTCCAAGTAATCTACAGCCTGGCTGGCAAGAAAGAGTATAAAAGAAGAAAAACTAATGACATGGCCTCCTTGTTCACCTGATCTGAACCCCACTGAGAACCTGTGGTCCATCATCAAATGTGATATTTACAAGGAGGGAAAACAGTACACCTCTCTGAACAGTGTCTGGGAGGCTGTGGTTGCTGCTGCACGCAATGTTGATGGTGAACAGATCAAAACACTGACAGAATCCATGGATGGCAGGCTTTTGAGTGTCCTTGCAAAGAAAGGTGGCTATATTAGTCACTGATTTGTTTTTGTATTGTTTTTGAATGTCAGAAATGTATATTTGTGAATGTGGAGATGGTATATTGGTTTCACTGGTAAAAATAAATAATTGAAATGGGTATATATTTGTTTTTTGTTAAGTTGCCTAATAATTATGCACAGTAATAGTCACCTGCACACACAGATATCCCCCTAAAATAGCTAAAACTAAAAACAAAAAACTACTTCCAAAAACATTCAGCTTTGATATTAATGAGTTGTTTGGGTTCATTGAGAACATGGTTGTTGTTCAATAATAAAATTATTCCTCAAAAATACAACTTGCCTAATAATTCTGCACTCCATGTATATAAATATATATATATACCGTAAATCCTCTAATACAGGCCCGGGCTTGTATTTGACTCAAGCTCATCAAGCTCCAGGCCTTTATTGGAAGGAGGGCCAGTATTAGAGGCAGGCCTCTATTTCTATTCGAGCAAAATGAACTAATGGTTTGCTGGAGTTTTTGACAATTAAAAGTGCGCCCACATTTTCAAAGTTAAACACATTTCTTTTAACAACGGTAGTTCCTGCTTCAGCCCTCTCCCCCCTCCCCCTGCGCAGCGCCGCAAACTCACTGATGCGCCTGCAGCCTCTCGGAGTTCCTGCTGCTCTAAACATTAAAATAATTATTTCATTTTCTGTTCCTCACTTCTGATGACCTTCAATGGTGTCTGTTTGTTGCAACCACCAGGTACAAAAACTAACTTGTTTTTATTTGACTATTTTTCTGTCCTGTCTGTTTATTATCTTCCTGCATCTCCTCTCAATCCTAAAGAAAAACTGCTACCTGGGTTCATATATATTCACCTTATGAGTTACCTTTGAACTGCAGTTCTAAAAGATCTACCGACCGCAAAAACAGCGGAGCGCTCGCTGTTTGGCGGCCATATCAGTGATCAGTGCGTCGAAGGACAACGTGATGCGCGCAGCGCCCCGCTCCACAGCATGCAGCCAAACGCATCAGGCGCAAATAAAAGACAGAAAACATTAAAGGAAATAAACCGACATGAACGATCGCGTGTCAGTACCTACGGTCCGGCACAGCGCGTTGCTGATCACAGAGAATGTGATCATACGATAATTCAATAGGGAGCGTGGTTTCACAAACGCGGAAGTGAGAGCGTCGGTGAAACGCCGGCTGCTCTAGGAAACCCCCGAGCATTCGAGCGTCAACGAAGTGACACGGAAATGCCGGGCTTTCCAGAAGTAAGTAAGATAACTTACTATGAGCTGATAGTTCGTTGGATTGATTGGTAGGTTGGAAACTCTGATCATGAATCTGAAGAAAGGATGACTGAGCTGTAAAGGCGACTTCCGTTTATAGCCGCGGTTTGTGACGTAGGTGCGACGTGGAGGGAATCCCCGCGAGGGGCATGCTGGGAGTCCCTACTTCGCGGATTTTCACCTATCGCGGCCAGGTCTGGAACGCATCTACCGCGATAAACGAGGGATTACTGTAGTTCATACACCCCCTACTGCTGCTCTCCAGAGTGTTCTGCAGCATAATCAGCACGTTCTCTTTGAACTTGATAGTGTAATGACCTGGCTGGGGTTGTAAGCCAGGTGCATTCTGGGTATTGTGTTATATGTGTTTCCTATCGTTCTGCTAGTTCCTATGTGCTGATTTGCGTGTTGTGTGAGTGTTATGTAAGCCACAGGGAAGGTGATGTGTGTTCTGTGGAGCGGGTTGAATTAGCATGGTTAACTGACACCGTGACTCTGTGTGGTAGGAGCGTGATAGAGGATCGTGTCTGAAGTGTTACAAAGCGTAGAAAGAAAAGCCTGATAGAGGTTTGCGAGCACCCCTACTGCCTCTTGCTGGTTGATTTGGGGACTATAAGTCTGCCGCTGGGACGCTAGTACTGGCTTGTTTTCACATTTTTGGCCACAATAAGAGACCGGCCATTATTTACCTCCGCTGACTCCGACACCGGCCAAAATTGGAGACCCGGCCTTTAATTCAATACCGGCCTGTATTAGAGGATTTACGGTGTGTGTATATATATATATATATATATATATATATATATATATATATATATATATATATATATTAGCACACTCACAAGTGTATATATAGATATAGATTTAATCTTGCATATAACATTGCATATACTCTATATGAGTAGCATACATATAACATTACATTTGTATAGGGCTGTCGAGGAATTCCCCCTGCGGTGATTCAGGGTGGCTTAATATTGCGGTGTGCGATATTATTGCAGCCCTTTTTTTTATTGCAGTACTATCTAAACATAATGTTTACACATTTAAAAAAGGTTAAAAATTGCTGTGCCTTCTTTAATAACACTTTACTGAATGCAGATCAAAGGGCAGTAACAACACAGATCGCAGTAACATTTGTTTCTCCGACAGTCGGAGTCCGACTGAACTTAAAAACAACAATATTCAGGATAAGGTTAAACTTTTAAATGCAAATTTGGCTGCAGCATCTAACAAATAATAAACAAGTCCCCATTTTGTTTAGTTGTTTAAAATCAAGCATAAAAAATTACATGTACCGGGCGCGCGCGCGCCGGGGGGCGGGCACACTATCATTTCACTTTCACACACATGAATGACGGTGCTTTATAGCTCGGTCACGTCCTTGTTACCTACAAGGAAAACCAGCATGTTAACCATATACGGTTTCAGAGAGGATCTGAGAGGGGTGGCAACATTTCCAGCAGCACTGAAAACCCTCTCGGATGGTGCGCTCGTTGCACTAACACACACGTACTTGCGTGCGACTCTGGCGAGCAAAGGGAATCTCTCCCGGTTGTTGCTCCACCATGTCAGGGGGGTTTCTTTAGGGTGGATGCATTCCTCCTGCAGGTAGCGAGTGAGCTCCAGCTCGGCTCAAACTCTTCAGGACGGTTGCAGAAGCAGTGCTTGTCCGGGACTTCAGCAGGTCTCCGAGCGTTTTTTTTTTTTTTTTTTTTTTGCCGCTGGTGGCAGCTCTGTCTTGGCCAAGGACTCTGGCTGCGCAGCAGCTGACGTACTGAAAGCCAAAGTGCTCCCAAAGGAGCGAAGTAACGTTTCGTTTTGATACCAGTGCAGCCATCCTTCTCAACATGCATCATTGAGTTGAACCAAGTTCAGTAATCGCGGTGGCCCATGATGCAGTGCGGTGGGCTTCTTCATATTGCGATATTTCATTTTTGCGGTTACCGCGACAGCCCTACATTTGTATATGAGTATCCTACATATAACATTACATATATATGAGTATGCTACATATAACATTACATATATATATATATATATATATATATATATATATATATAAAAGTATGCTACATATAAAATTAAATATATAAGAGTATCCTACATATGACATTGCATATACGATTATCCTACATATAACTATATGTATATGTATATATATATATATATATATATATATATATATATATATATATTGCATATAACATTGCATATACTCCATATGAGTAGCAAACATATAACATTGCATATACTCTTTATGAGTATCATACATATGAAATTACATATATACGAGTGTCCTACATATAACATTGCACATATATGAGTATGCTACATGTAACATTACATATATGAGTATCATACATGTAACATTACATATATGGGTATCATACATATAACATTACATATGTAAGTTTCCCACATATAACATTGCATATATATGAGTATCCTACAATTACCATAGCATATATATGAGTATCATACATATAACATTACATATATGAGTATCCTACATATAATATTACATATATATGAGTATCATACATTTACCATTGCATATATATTAGTATCATACATATAAGATTACATATATGAGTATCCTACATATAACATTACATATATATGAGTATCATTCATATAACATTACATATATGAGTATCCTACATATGACATTACATATATAAGTATCCTACATATAGCATTACATAAATGAGTGTCATACATCTAACATTACATATATGAGTATCATACATATAACATTACATATATAAGTGTCCTACATAAAACATTGCTAAAATGAGTATCCTACATATAACATTGCATATATATGAGTATCATACATATAACATTACATATATGAGTATCATACATATAACATTAGATATGTAAGTATCCCACATATAACACTGCATATATATATATATATATATATATATATATATATATATATATATATATATATATATATATATATATATATATGAGTATCCTACATATAACATAACATATATGAGTATCATACATATAACATTATATATATACTAGTGTCCTACATATAAAATTACAAATATATGAGTATCCTACATATAACATTACATATATGAGTATCCTATATATAAACTTGCACATATGTGTATTCTTTCATATAACATCACATATATAAGAGTATCCTACACATAACATTACATATATAAGTATCCTACATATAAAATTGCATATATACATGTATATATGAATATCATATGTATAATTTTACATATATGAGTATTGTACATATAACATTATATATATATATATATATATATATATATATATATATATATATATATATATATATATATATATAGTATGCTACATATAACATTTCATATTTATATATATGACTATCATACATCCAACATTACATATATACGAGTGTCCTACATAGAAAATTTCAAATATATGAGTAGCCTACATATAACATTGCATTTATATGAGTATGCTACATATAACATTACATATATGAGTGTCCTACATATAACATCACATATATGTGAGCATGCAACATGTAACGTTACATATATGAGTAACCTATATATAAACGTACACATATGCGTATCCTTTCACATAACATCACATTTATATGAGTATACTACATATAACATTACATATATAAGTAGCCTACATATAACATTATATATATATAACATTATATATATATAACATTATATATATATATATATATATATATATATATATAATGTTATATGTAGGCTACTTATATATGTAATGTTATATGTAGTATACTCATATAAATGTGATGTTATGTGAAAGGATACGCATATGTGTACGTTTATATATAGGTTACTCATATATGTAACGTTACATGTGATCATACGATATGAGTATCCTTCATATGACAATGCACATATAAGTATCCTACACATAACATTGCATATATGCGTATCCCACATTTAACATTACATATATATACGTATCTTGCATATAACATGGCATATACTCTATATGAGTGTCCTACATATAACATTTCAAACTTTACTATCTGTACATAAAAACACAGGTGAAAAAAGCCCTTTTAGTATTGCAAATAATTAGAAAATGTGGTTTCTGGAAATAAAATAATGCGTAATCAAGAAAACAGCATTTTTCTTATAAATAAAATTAACTTATGAACCTGCATGTAGGTGAAGCTGATTTTTACTCATTATGCAACCTTTATTTTATCCAGGGTTTGGTGTTTGAGGAGGAGAGACCACCACCACCAAACCGTGCCCCTCTAGCCCCAATGCTCGAGTTTGTCTCTGCTCAGACGGGGGTTCCTGTTGTTGCCGTCGGGGGCGGAGCCAGTCTAGGACGAGAGCCACAGGTACAACTGGATTACCTATCATTGCATCATCAACCCCGTTCTTCTCCTTTGAACCAAAGAAAGCCTAGAATGTCTGTGGTTGAGAAACAAAAGTCCAGGACAAAATTAATTAAGTAACTCAAGAGAAGTTAGGTTTATTGAAATGTTTCGCAGTTCTTGAGTCATATCAGAAAGTTAGAGAAATAAAAGTGGTTTAACTAAAGCATAATGTCAAGTGATAAGCTATAAAATCTAAATTAAAACTGGAAAATTCTTAAACTTACTTTAGTTTCTGGCGATCTTTCTCTTAGGGTTTGTCACAATGAATGACTCAGTGGGATGTTTCACAGCTGGCTAGTTTTATGTAATTGTGCAAATTATAAAAATGCTGCATTAGCTTCTGATACAGCTGCACTCCTGGCACAGACCTGACATTAGGATAATAAATCTTAGAAAAATGTATAAATTTCAGCTTTAGAGTTGACAAATTCCTTTGACCTGCTGTTATATGGAATTAAACATATTAGAAACATTCCTGTGACTGCATACATTTTAGATGAGAGAATAATTTGTAATTTGTCTCCTACAGAAATCTAGAAACTACTAATTTTTTTACAGAAATTGTGTAAGCCCATTTCTGCCACTCAGAGGAAAAAAAATCATTTTTTTATTATTTCATAATTATGACTTGATTGAACAAAGGGTTCAATCACTTTTAAAGGAAATTAGAGGTTCTTATTTACTAAATTTGGGCCATACGAAGTTGTAATGTTAGATAAATGGTATTTAAATAGTATTTATGTATTCATTTCAAATGGGGAGACACCTGTAGACTCATGGGGAGTAGCCCGTATGGCCATAAGGACCAATGGAAGCTTCACATCCCAGTCTCTGTGACCAGATGACATGTATTTCCTTAACGTGCTGACAACAGTCTGGTTCATCCTTTCCACCTGGCCGGAAGACTGGGGCCGGTAACCAATGTGGAAATTGGCGGAAATAGATCTGCATGTCATGTGATGTCGCTAAGGCATCTTAAGCCATGAAGAGGTCTTGATGTTTAACAGGCTTCTGGTTAGAGGTTAAGGACCTGTTGCTTTTCCAAGAAGGTAGATGACAAATGAAACTGAGACGCGCGTAGTCCGAGTCTGTGCAGAACACCAGCTTGAGGACACCATGGTCGGCAGCGAGTTGTAGCACTATCAAAATCCCAGCCACTTCTGCAAAGTTTGAGGTCTTGGGACCCAGCTGGTAACACTAAGAGTCTTTCCAGTTAGCGTGTAGCCAAACAAGACACACACCTGAACAAGGTTCAGCGCCGTGTCAAAAGGAACTGCCATCAACGGACAGTTGGTAAGTCCACACAGAGAGCCTGGTCGAAGTAGTGGTGGTTGGGGTTCAGCAGAGTCTGGGGAGGGTTAGCCGGTAGGACCGACGCAACAGCGTCGTCCAAGCAATGCTGGCACGCAGCCAGACCCATGCCAAGAGGACTACGGTGATTCTGTGTGTAGCGTACTTCAATGTCAAAGCTCTGAAGAGCAAGCAGCAATGACGCAATGCGTGCTTTGGTCACCACACCATTTCTGATGTGTTGACCGTTAAGGAAGGTCACTGGCTGATGTTGAATTTCAATGATGATTTTCTGCCCAGCGATGTAGCTGGAAAAGTGTTTAACTGCGTTGGACACCAGACAAGCACACGCAACTTGCCAAAGATACTTTGTCAGTCCTGAAAACTGAAACAAAGAATGTTTATGACCGTAGACTGATGTAGTTGTGGCTGTTCAAGGGGTCGGCACAGGTGAGTGCTCTGGAGAGCCCTCGGTCGACGCGCAGGTGCAGTCAGAGAGATCAAGGTCAGCCAGTATTGGTACAGGACGACAGTCAACCCCCCCTTTGGTTGGTGGGTCACCAACCTCAGGGCTAGAGGTCACCAGCGCAAGCTGTAGTGGAGCAGGGTCAGTGATGTCATCAGCCCCCTTTCAGCATGTGGTGTCCCCACCGCAAGGTTCTGGGCTTCCGCTGGAGTATCAGTGCCATCATCAATCTCCCCCATCGGCATATGGTGTTCCCACCGCAGGTTTTGGAGATTCAGGTGGAGGTGGAGTGTCACTGCAACCGTCGACCTCATCTGGAGCAGGTGGTTTTCCCACCCCAGGTTGAAGCGATCCAGCTGCAGCGACGACACAGACTCTGCGGGTATCACTGACCTTGGAGGCTGTGGAAGGACTGGTCACTCTTAACACATCAGAGGACGGCTCTGATGGAGGCTTTGAACTCGGGAGTGAGCATGCAATTTCCCCATGCTCAGGGTCACCAATGGCAAGGCAGTGAGAGTCTAGGTCAGGAGGCAAAATAAATGGCAGGGGTTCTTCGACACCCGCCCAAGGTTCACCCTTTTCCAGATCGATAAAAGCTTTAAAGCGCTTCAAAAGATCAACGCCGATGATCAAAGGCATGGCACCGTGCTCACAGATGTACACGGAGTCCACGTCAAAGTCACAGGACCGATCGTGAAGTGTAGCATAGACCTGGAAGACAAGATCATGGTAGAAGGAGAGAAAATATGGACAGTTACTGCACAAGGATTCAATTGTGGAGGTCGTACGCCTCCTCCTGCACCCAGGCAGTTGCGGTTGAAATCAGACTTGCACATGAGTGTGTAGTCTGAGCCAGTATCCGGAAGAGCATTGCAGGGGTGCTCCTGTTGCAATCTCACAGATACCATGGGCTTACCAGCTCTCCCCTGAGGTAGGAGATGTCCCAAGAACAGTTTGTCTGGCACGACACCCGGGGGCGTCAGGGCCACTGTCCATGGCGGATGAATTTATCATCAGTGTGGCTGGAACAGAATCAGCCATTTGGTCTGTTTCTTGTAGGTCAGAGTCAATCTGTTCATCTGGTTGCAGCTTTTTCTCCATATCTGGAGACAGATCAGCAGAAGAAAGGGTTAAACCTTTTCAACACAGGAAGCATGCTCAATAGTGTGGACTCTATCATCCAGATTTTGTAATTTATGGTTTACATTGGAGAACTGCTGTTGAATGTCCCTTTTCATTTCAGTTAGAAAATCCATGAAAAGTTTATCCCTGTCTTGGGCCATCTTGATGATGCCACAAAACAGTAATTTTGTGATAAAATCAGTGGAAAACTGGATCTAATAAGCTGTTGCTGAAGATGCCGGATTAAAACATGTCAGTAGATGGCGGTACCAGATTGATTGAGATCTGGGCAAGTGTGGGAGGGGTAGTGTGCGTCACTCCGTTACGCACAGTTCCGCCGTCCAAAATGGCGGACGGGCCCGTTGAGATGGCTTTCTCACAATAAAAGTCAAAATATACGATCAAAACCACTAAAACCTGCGGGGAGCTTGTTTTGTAGGGTAAAGCGAGGTATGATAAAGGCAAACGCTGCTAAGAACAGTTGACAGCGCCGCTTGTTGATCTGCGTGTCTGTTGGCGTTGTCAGCCTTGCTAATTTAGCTTGCTAAGCTAACGGCTTAGACCGCCTTTTTGTGAAGCGTATCTCTTGGCGTGATTCACAAGGTAGAATCAGCCCTTCGACTGGTGGAATACCGCTCAGGTTCTCGCTCTAATTATGTTTATGTGCTTAGCAGACGCTTTTACCCAAAGCGACTTACAATTATTTTTTTTAACCTATAGGGCATGTTGTGATCTGTGGGGGAAACCAGAGTACCCGGAGAAAACCCACGCATGCATGGGGAGAACACGCAACTCCACGCAGAAAGGCCGCAGCCGAGTTTCGAACCTGCGACCTTCGTGCTGCGAGGCAACAGTGCTAACCACTGCGCCACCATGACAATTATGTCAGTAAACGCTTGTAATTTTGTGGCATGCACTCGCTACGCTCCTCCATTTTTGGGCCCAAGAACGGGTGGATAGGGGGAGGGCCCACGGGTATAGTACTAATTTCGGGCTAATCAATTCTAGCCTCAGGCGTCCCTGGTGTAATTCTGATTGAAAACAGAATTAATATCTGGTATTTTCATCGGATAAGCGACCGTCATGCGGCGTTAGTGTGCTAATTATACCGGTTGATTAGACTGAATTAGCGAGCAGCTAAATACTAAGTGGGGATCAGTTTCCTGGCCCAGCTAACACCAGCTTACAACAGTGACAAAACCACACGAACAATGTAGCAGAATCACTCAATACGTGATAACACACACCCATAAATGTATTTATCTTAAAATATCCACAAATAGTTGATTACCTGCAGTTTAGCTTTGACTTTGAATGACAAGGGAGAGCAGCACCCCTTGGTGGCGAATAACGAGATCACCCTCGTTTTTCACCCAGACACAGATAATAGATTTTTGATATTAATTAATGATTCAAAAACCACCATGAAGTGTACGATTTTAATAAATCTGGCTGGTAATTGCCATTATGTAATGTTAGATAAAGCAGTTTACTTAACCAAATATACTATTTAAGAGCTATTTATATTATTAACACTACTTGAGACCAATAAGCTGTAATACTCTATTTAAATATAGAATATCAGCTTGCCTGGTCTTTATTTGTGTTAGTCAGAAGATTCTAGGATTCTTTTATTCATTAAGGGATTGTACATACTTCGTTTGATTCAAGAAACACTCAGGTTTATAAAAATTTAAGAATTTACCGTAAATCCTCTAATACAGGCCCGGGCCTGTATTTGACTCAAGCTCATCAAGCTCCAGACCTTTATTGGAAGGAGGGCCAGAATTAGAGGCAGGCCTCAATTTCTATTTGAGCAAAATGAACTAATGGTTCGCTGGAGTTTTTGACAATTAAAATTGCGCCCACATTTTCAAAGTAACATTTATTTTAACAACGGTAGTTTCTGCTTCAGCCCTCTCCCCCCTCCCCCTGCGCAGCGGCCGCAAACTCACTGATGCGCCTGCAGCCTCTCGGAGTTCCTGCTGCTCTAAACATTAAAATAATTATTTCATTTTCTCTTCCTCACTTCTGATTACCTTCAATGGTGTCGGTTTGTTGCAACCAGCAGGTACAAAAACTAACTTGTTTTTATTTGACTATTTTTCTGTCCTGCCTGTTTATTATCTTCCTGCATCTCCTCTCAGTCCTAAAGAAAAACTGCTACCTGGGTTCATATATATTCACCTTATGAGTTACCTTTGAACTGCAGTTCTAAAAGATCTACCGACTGCAAAAACAGCGGAGTGTGCGCTGCTTGCCGGCCACATCAGTCAGGTGTGTCATTGAAGACAAAACAGGTGATGCGCCCCGATCCACAGCAGCGAAACGCATCAGGCACAAATAAAAGAATAAAAGACAGAAAACATAAAAGGAAATGAGCCGACATGAACGATCGTGTGTTAAATTAGTTTTTGAGGTGGCGACACCTGATTTGAAAATGTTACTGTGGCCGTGCTCAGGACGCAGATGTCTGGAGCGCGCCAACAATCAGAGCTTTGCATGCGCAAGCTGGGTAAGGTTAGGATGGGGGTGAGGGGAAGGTTAAATTGCAAGAGGGTAAACATCACAATTTGGTTAAATGTCCGTTTTACGGCGGGTGTCAGTACCGACGCTCTGGCACAGCGCGTTGCCTCCCGACGCGCAGGAGCTTGTCACCTGCTGACAGCAGGCTGCTGTCTTTTCCGTGGACTGACAGCAGGTGGTGCTAAAGATGGCCGGTCTGAAGCTAGCTCCAGAACTGACAAATTACTCAAAACCATCTTGTTTTAAGGAATAGATATTATGATTTGGCCAGCCAATCAGGGGCTGACAAGTTTGAGAGATGTTACCAAGCATCTCAGAACATACTCTTTTTGATACGGAGACTATGAATCTGGGCAAAAGGTTAACTATGTGTCATGCATTAACTTAACATTACTCTGTCTTGTATGAGTGCAAATGGTGATGACCTCATCCAGTAAACATGCTAAGCATATATCATTAAACACAGATCGATGAACATTTCATTGTATATAATTATAAAATATTCTTTCTTCTTTCGTCTGGCAATAAAGGAGTTCATTTAAAAGAGTTTCTCTGTGAAGGACCTTGGAGGAGAGAGAATGCAGTTGTTTATCCTTTATTATTGTTATTATTATTTTATTCCTTTTATTATTATATCTCTCAGGCTTTGATTCCAGCTGGTGTGAGGAAGCAGGTTCTGATTTAAAGGGACTAGTGTAGACATCCAGACTCCTGTGAGGGTAAAACATTGCAGGTTGTGTCATAGCCAGGTTAAGTTGACCTGGCTGTAGATCTTGACCTGTGGGATCTCAAAATCAGGCCATTATGTGACGTTACAAAGTTAATTATATCAATCAATAACAATCATGCTAAAAAGATTTTTTAAATCCAGGTGAAATGGTCATTTGACTGCAAGCTAGAACAAATTAAGTCACATGATGCAGTACTGGTACAAGTCTACATCTGTCAAACTGGTGTTAGTTTCCTGAACTCCTAACTCACAGTTGTGAGAAAATCCAGATAAATTACATCAAGCACACAAGCTGCTCGCCAAGGGATTTTTGGGGGTGTTTCCACCCCACAGCAGTTAGTTTCTTGGCAGCTGTTAGGCCAGCCAGAATAATTATTTTCCTGTACTGCAAATCTGAAGTGAGTTTGTGGTGATAAGAGGTGATAAGGGTTGGAATGGATCCAACAGCAATCAGGCTAGGCTGAGCTGCAATCAGAATCAGGCTTCTGTTCTGGAACCTTTTTATTTCTTTTCTTTTTTTTTATCTCCAGAGTGTTTGGAAAGAGAGAGAACTTGGATCATCAATGAAAAAGAGGCTTTGGGGTGATTTGTGATGCTGTCATGGAAAAAAATGAAAAAATTATATATATGTTTATTTTTTCCTTGGGTGTGGGGCTATAAACAGTAAAACAATTAAAGAAAATAAGACAATTGGTTTTAGAAACAAGGATACATCTATATGTGCATTTCTGTGTTCAAATGAAATGTTAAATTATATTGTTAGCAACAGCAAGTCTTTCAAATGAGCAGATTAAAAAAGTCATATTTCAATTTAAGATTCAAAAGGCAGTTTGGGTATCTGCGAGGTCCTTTATCATGAATACGATGTCATTTGCCAGCAGATCAGTAATAATTGCCGTTGGGATGTTGAGTCATGTTTGTGTTATTATTATTTTTTTTTTCTTATGTGCATCAAGAATCAATCAATCAATCTTGTGGTTCCCCTTCCTTTAAAACTATGACTAAAGAAATAAAATCAGGTTTTTAATTTGTTTCTGGTGATATTTTAGGATACTCATTAGAGCTTCTTATTCTAAAAAGACACCAAATTGTGTTATTTTTTTATCAATTTTTATTTTATTTTATTATTTATTTATTTATTTTGCTTATTCTTCAGCTCCAACCTTTACTTGAAGTATATTCCCTTTTTCACTCCTCTCACCTGGGTTAGAGAACGTAGACAGGGTTGCATTGGGAATCAGGCTGCTGGTTTGATATTTGACCTACTTCAGTGGAGAATCACTGTAGGTGAGGCCTGCCGACATGAGAGGGTGAAGTAATGCTCTCTGACATTTTCCCTTTGATCATCCGTATGGACATGGATTTAAACCTTTGATGATAAAAGGTTAAAAGAATCTCCTTCTGACTAGTCATTTAGTTCAGAGAATGAACAGTATAATGTTTTGAGCTTAAGATGATAGAAATGAAATTAGCACGCTTATGAAGACAATTAGAATGGTGCCAGAGAAAATAAAGCAAACTGAAAACAGGCATATATTTTAGCAACATGATGCATTAAAATTAAAAAGAATGTACACATCTTGATATTTCATCTGTAATACAAGTGTAAAGTTTGTAGAAGACCTTTTTACTGAAAAAAAGTTTGGGAACATTTCAAACCACTAAAGACTTACCATGACTTTCAGGCAAAGCTGTAAGTCACGTAACGTCCACGAAGCGTAATAAGCAGCAATAAGCAACATAACCATTTTAGTCACTGGGAATGTTTCCATTGGTCATGAAGCAGTACATTTTGGGACACATCCTAAAAGCATAGTGTTGCATTGCTCCACTAAATGTACTCGTCTGGTCTATTTTTTTGCTTCTGGAACAATCTCAGCAGTTCTGATCGGGCCAGAAAGGACGTTAAATACAAAGGCAGTGTAAAATAAGAAATTTCCAATCTCTTAAAGAGCAAGTCAGCCCCAAATCAACATTTTTTTATTTTTTTTGCTGATAAACTGTTTAAATTGGTGTCTAATCGTGCTGTAGGTATGGGTAGTCAATAATTTGGCCCTTTAGTGCATCGTAGTTAAAATTTAAATATTCTGCCTAAAACAGTAAGAGTTGCGCCCTCTTCAGGTAAAAACTCTGCACGACATTTTAATTTAATTTCTGCGATCGCTATTGGCTGAGAAGTACCCTATGACCTTAGTTGGTACCATATAATGTCACAATGCCACTGAGAGCCTGGCCTTGTTCGAGTTGAGCAGTGCCTCGCCTGGAAAACAGACGAGAGGAGACGGACCCAGCAGTGGGAGTGGCTGAAAGCCGGCGTTTACGTCGGACAGATTTCCCTACATGTAGCTCACGGGTGACAATGGATGAAGATATCGCATTAGCATTTATACTTGTTTAATTTATCATTTTAATTTCGGTGCCTGTTAGCAACCGAAACACATCCTCACATGCTTGTGGATATCATATATTGTATATGGAGACCTGACTGTAATAATAAGTAAAGCTTATCAGCTGTAGCTTCAGTGTGCTCATAGGAAATGTGACAAAAGAACACAAATCACATTTCTCTTTATGTCCTATATAGTTATCATCAACGTTACATGATTTACAGAATACAAGCGACCAATTAACATTTCACATTCCACTACCGGATGTTTGGATCAGAATATGAACCAATCAGATCTTAGATCAGGTGAGAGCCAGGCATTTCCCTTCATCCCCTAGGTTTTGCAGCCAGTGGTGAGCAACTGCAGCACTTTGCTCCAAAATCTGTGGCCGCCTTGATCTCACGAGGTTATCGTTGCCTACATATGCATGACGTCAGAGCAAGGCGTCAAGTCGGACACAGATCTAACCGGCAAGCACTGAGCGCCAATCACCGGTGATCTAATCTGCGCAGAACTGGCTCATCTCGAACACGGCCCCTGTGTGTGTATTTGTTAGCGGCTCCGCCCTCTCGGTCTGCCAGGCAATGCCTGCTTATGGCGTATTTTTCAAACAGGAAATGGGAGTGGAGTTAGACTCTGGTAGGGGTGACCTGTTCTTTAATGAAAAAAATATGTCAGTACTTGTGAAACCTCTGTGGCTCAGGGAAAAAGAACAGAAAATAAACTGCAGACCTCTTGGGTACATGCTGCCCTTCATCTCGCTGATCTTGTGAACTGCCAAAATCATGCGTGATCTTAGCCTAGAAATCTAGACCGAAAGAAGCAAAACGATTTTGCATAGGTGTTGGTCTAGCAACGCCCTGTTGGAACCTCAGCAGGCCTGAATATTCTTGTATCATGCCAATCACAGCGCTCTACTGGTTTGGTGGTTGACATGATCCGATTGAGCAGAACAACTAAGATGCTCGTTTGAAAAGTCTTTAGACAATTTAGACAAAGACTTTTCTTTGAGTCATGAGCAGATAGAGGTACTTAAGTTCTTTATTTAGAAAAAGGATGTATTCGCATCTTCTTCAATAGTGTATGGCAGACTGGCTCGCTGACCAACATCTGTAGGGGTGAGTATGTCACATTGTTCATTGTCCAATAGCTTGCAGAGATAGTTTGAAAGACAATCGTAGATTCCACCCCACAACTGGGCTTCCCTATAGGTCGTGGCCAGACTATGTATTCATGTACGTATATAGGATGGCTTGTCAGGGTAGCGTGATGTTGCAATTCTCCTGTGATTTCGAGAGTTTGTGGGACCGGCTGTGTGGAACACTTTCACTGCCGATTTGCACCTGAACCACTCCTGGCTGCAAGGGACATTTCACTGAACTCATAGGTAAACAACTCCGCCATTGCCGGTTCCCAAGCACCGGATGAGAAAGGAGGAGGGTTGGGCGTGGGGCTAGCAATTCCACCCTGTAAAAAATCAAGCCGCTACTGAAACGCAAAGAAATCATAATCAGCAACCTGGATTTGGACGCGACGGCGGAGGTCGTTTCATTATGACGGGACTGGGGGAAAGCCCTCGGGTTGCCCAGCCCCTGATGCACGGCCACACGTTCGACGCAAGGACTAGGACTAGAATCGCAACATGGAATGTTTGCACGCTCTACCAAACCGGAAAACTGGCACAACTGACGAGGGAATTCGACACCTACAAACTGGATGTGCTTGGAATCAGTGAGATGCGCTGGACGGGTTCCGGCCAGCTGCGCAGCGATGGTAAAACTGTCCTTTACTCGGGACACGCCGACGACCATGTCCGAGGCGTGGGCCTCATACTCTCCACGAAAGCGGCTACATCACTATTGAGCTGGAAGCCAGTGTCAGACCGGATCATCACAGCAAGACTACAAGCGCGCCATGTCAAGATCAATGTGGTGCAAATATATGCGCCTACGGAAGATGCGGATGAAACGGCGAAAGATACCTTTTATGCACAACTACAAGCCGAGCTGGATGCTCTCCCCCGGCACGACCTTACACTGTTGCTTGGTGACTTCAACGCACAGCTGGACACAGATCGAGATGGCTATGAGGATGTCGTCGGACCACATGGCTCAGCGGCAAGAACGAACGACAATGGTGACCGCCTTAGGCAGCTGTGCGCCGCCTCAAATTTCCGCATTGGTAACACATTCTTCAAACACAAACGAATACACAAGACGACGTGGCGATCGCCGGACGGCCAGGTGGAGAACGAGATCGACTATGTGTGCATCAACAGACGGTGGCGATCATCACTACTAAACATGCGTTCCTGTCGTGGTGCTGACATCAGCTCAGATCACAACCTTGTACTGGCGGAGGTTCGGCTACGCCTTCGCCGCACACAGAAGGAACCACGTCGACCACAGCCATTTGATGTATCCAAACTACAACAGGCCGCCACAGCCCATACGTTCCAAATCCAACTCCAGAATCGGTTCGACGCCCTCGAAATCCCCTATGTGGACAATGATCCTGAGAGCAGCTGGGTGGCCTTCCAAGATGTGGTCAAGGCTAGCGCCGAAACTGCGATTGGCCGACGGCGTGGACGGCATCGAGAGCGCTGGATCACCGCTGGCACTTGGGACCTCATCGACCATCGGCGACATGAAAAAGAACTCCGTGACGCCACAATGGGCGAGGCACGGGTTGTAGCTGAGAGACGGTACAGGGATGCTGACCGTCAGGTCAAGCGAAGTTGCCGCCGGGACAAGCGTGCATGGCTTGAGCGCAAGGGCGAGGAGGCACAAGAGGCGGCTGACAGGAATGATACCAGAACATTATACCAGATTGTACGAGAGCTCGCTGGGTCCCCCAGCGGGCAAGGTGTGTCCGTGAAAGACAAAAACGGCCGGACCCTGCCAACGCCAGCAGAACAGGACCAACGGTGGGCCGAGCACTTTCGAGAACTCCTTAATCAGCCACAGCCGATGGAGCTGCTCCCAGCGGATGCTCTACAACCCACAGCTGACCTTCCTGTGGATGTGGGCCCTATTAGGGCCGATGAAGTCAAGATGGCAGTCCAAACGCTCAAAAGCGGGAAGGCCCCTGGCACCGATGAGATCGCGCCCGAGTTACTCAAACATGGTGGACCAGTCATGATTGCAGTCCTCACCAACCTCATCAACGCGATATGGACGACGACACAAGTGTCACAGGACTGGCGGGAAGGCGTCATTGTCAAGCTGCCGAAGAAGGGTAATCTCTCTGACTGCAACAATTGGCGGGGCATTACGCTGCTCTCTGTCCCTGGAAAGGTCATGTGCCTTATGATACTAAATCGGCTACGACGGGCCGTCCAGGAGCGTTTGCGTGAAGAGCAGGCTGGCTTCCGTAGTGGCCGGTCATGCACAGAGCAGATATTTGCTCTCCGCAACATTATCGAACAGACAATAGAGTTCCAACAGCGGCTTTCAATCAATTTCATCGACTTCACGAAGGCCTTCGACAGCATACACCGTGAAACACTATGGGATATTGCTCGAGTATACGGCATCCCGGAACGGTACATCGGTTTGTTCCGCAGCCTGTACCACAACTCTCGCTGCTGCGTACGCACAGAAAACGGCTTGACGGAATACTTCGCGATCGAAACGGGAGTCAGACAAGGTTGCGTCCTGTCGCCGCTCCTGTTCCTCCTCGTTATGGACTTCACTATGCGACGGATGCTTGATAAAGGCGACCCAGGCATCCAATGGGGCAACACGAAGCTAGCGGATCTTGATTTTGCGGACGACATTGCACTACTCGCACCTACACAACGTGGCCTTGTATAACTCACAACAACCTTGGAACATGAAGCCGGGAAAGCAGGGCTGAGGATCAGTGCTGCGAAGAGCAAAGTGATGCGAGTGGGCTATGCCGGTGCACACACAGTGGTTCAGATCAGCCACCAACAACGGCTTGAAGAGGTAAATGAATTCACCTACTTGGGAAGCATAGTCACATCAGATGGTGGCACGGACCGCGACGTCACATGTCGCATTGGAAAGGCAGCGGCAGTGTTCCGGCGGCTACAGCCAGTCTGGGCGTCTGGGTCCATCGGGCTACAAACAAAAATCTGCCTATTCAACACGATCGTTATTCCAACCGCCATATACGGGAGCGAGACATGGAGGTCGACAGCGGCCATCACACAGCGCCTCAATGCGTTCCAACAACGATGCCTCAGGCGCATCCTACACATTTCCTACCTCGACCACATCACGAATGAAGCGATCCACCACCAAACGGAACACGCCAACTCGCTGAGGTCGTGGCAGAGCGACGGTTTCGGTTTGGGGGCCATGTGCTACGAATGGCTCAAACACGCATACCAAAAGTGGCCATGCTGTGGACCCCAGGACGCGGAAAACGGAAACAAGGACGGCCAAAAATCACATGGCGCAGAACTTTTATCGAAGACCTACGTGCCGTGAACCTGTCATGGGATGAAGCCGAGGCCGTCGCGGCCGACAGAGCTCACTGGCGATTACTTTGCGCCCAATGCGCCAGTAGGCGCCGGAGGAACTAAATCTAAGTCTAAGTCATAGGTAAACATGTCTATTAACATATCCAGTGGAAAACCTAGGTTAGAGTGCATGACATCAGCACACCAAATTGAATATTCTTTGATAAAAACTCCAAAAATCTCAAAGCATACAATGTGGTGGTGTAAAAGTAAAGCCTAATGGTCCTTGACCTATTTTAAGTCTGGATGATATTTCACTGTGTAATAGGCCTGAGCTATAGAGCTCTATAGAACAATAGATTTTCATTTTTGTGTTGTGTGCATCGTACACATGGAAATGATTCTGTTTTTGATGTTTGAATTTCTTCTACATTGCATAAATTAATGCTACCAGTAATCACAGCATATTGTTTCCAATTGAGCCACACATTTTCCTTTGCTTTTCCAAAGCTGCATTAGGACTAGCACATAAAAAAACTGACTGAAACAGATGATTAGAAGCCAATTGACAATGACAGTGTTTCAATGCTTATGCACTGGCACCCTAAAAATAGCGATAAAAATACTGGTACAAGGAATGTCTTATTTTAGTGATTAAACAATCAGCGCATATAGAAAATGTCACTTAAAGTCTCTTTTCAGAGTATTTCTCTTATCCGATGGCACCATCTAGTGGCTGACAAGCATATCACACAGAAAGTATGTCGCTCTGTTTTGTTAAGATGGTGACTTCACGTTTCTTGTTTATAAATGTGCTTCTGTAGCCGACAAACCGAGCTAAAACACGTTGTTTTACAAGCATTATTCTCATGTCATGCTGTGTTTTCATATATTTATATTTTAAAGACTTACGTGTCCATGAAAAGTTCATCAACTCTGCATCAGCTGAGGTATTTTTTAATTTTGAAGCATCTAAGCGGTAGTCTAAGGCTATTGTTTAGTTCTGGTCGGCGCTCAGTTTCCTATTGCACGGAGCTCTGCGGGGCAGGGGATGTGCTTGGCAAAAAAAAAAAGACGTATTGCTTACATTATATCACAGTACATGATACGATAATAACTTTTACGGATTTCTGAAAAACCATACATCATGTCTGAAAGTAGAAAACTCCGGAAAGCTACTTTAAATACTTTATTCATGTTTATCTAAATTGGAACAGCAGAGAACACAGATAAATTAATTCTCCTTTCATCCGGTGAACAGCTCGTCTACTGAAATTAAATATGACTGTTGCAGCTGAGAGGAAGGCCATCAATGTTTCTTTTACTGACACTGAAAGCTTTTATTCAAAAGCCAAGGACTGTTTTGACAGTCTGCGTCATTCCTTTCAGTGTTCTCTTCTTAGAAAAACTTAAATCAGTTGGACACAGTGCAAAGAAGAGAAATGGAATTAATGAGAACACCAAGTAGTTGCTGAGGCATCTACTGTATGAAAATGTCCTCTTATATAACTAGCAGTAATCATAAACTATCCCATTATGCCCAAGTTCACAAATGTGCACTTTATTCAAGATGCAAGCATTCAAAACCAGAGCAGGACAAGTAATGGGTGCTTTAATAACGTTAATATGGATTTATTTTAAAGTGATCTACATTTCTGTTTTCAGGAGAGCGGCTCAATCTACCTCCAATTCACCTGCTCCACAATTCTCCAGCTTGAGGTGATCTTTGAAGTGCTTGAAGAATACGACTGGACATCTTTCTCTGTAGTAACCACCCGTCACCATGGCTATGAGGACTTCCTGGCCATGGTGGAAGGGATGACGGATGGCTCATTCATTGGCTGGGAGAAGAAGAGCGTGGTGGTTCTTAACGTGACGGATGACCCTGGTGGGGCACGGACCAAGCGACTGCTTAAAGACAACGAAGCCCAAGTGAGTATGTCGGAAAAGAGAATATCAGTTATGATCGCTCTGGTATTCATTACAGGTTTTTGCTGTGAATGTAAGATAAAATTTAAATGCTGTGTCGAGGGCCTGGGAGTTTGAGTGTTCTGTGCAGTATCTTATCTGTTTCTCGAACTGCACTTTTCTGGACTGAGATGTCTGATGTTTTTCCTGGGATCTGCTTTAGCCACTCCTCCAGTTTGGGAGTTACTGCCCTGAGTGCCCCGATGACCACGGGACTCCACCGATGTCTTCACTCCAGGTTTTCTCAAGTTCTTCCTTGAGGCCCTGGTACTTCTCTAGTTTGTTGTGCTCCTTTTTCCAGATGTTGCATCACTTGGTATTGCCACATTTTTTTCCCCCAGTTTCTTTCATCATGGTATGCAATAGCATCAAGGGTCTTGCCTAAGGGCCCACAATAGAAGTTGGTATTTTTGCCGCAACCGAGATTTGAACCCCGGTCTCCTGCTTGTAAGAAATCGGTGGTGCCCATGATCATCGGGGCAGTAACCCCCAAACTGGAGGAGTGGCTAAAGCAAATCTAAGGAAAAACATCAGACATCACAGTCCAGAAAAGTGCAGTTCTAGGAACAGCGAAGATACTGGGTAGAACCCTCAAGCTCCCAGGCCTCTGGTAGAGGACACAAGCTAGGAAGGAGAAGACCACCTGTGGAGGGATATATATATATATATATATATATGTATATGTATATATATATGTATGTATGTGTGTACATGTTCACTCATAATAACCCCAGTTAATAATTAATAGGATAGAAGGGGAAAGTTTGTTCGAGAAGTCGTGCAGGAAAAGGGATGGCCAGGAAATACTGATCATTAAGACAAAACAAACATCTCACTTGGCCTTACTGTTTGACAGAGAAGAAGAAATTATTTAAATTTTACCACTCCAACTCTTATTTTTAACCCTCCCACTGTCCTAATGGGTGTGACCCCGTGAGGAAAGTTGACCATTGAGCAGGATTGATGGTTTGTCCTTGAGGTCCATGTGGCAGGGGTGAGGAGTGAGCACCATCTTACCCCTGCCACGTGGACCTCAAGGGATAAACCATCAATCCTGCTCAATGGTCAACTTTCCTCGTGGTGTCACCCATGAAGACAGTGGGAGGGTTTAACAAGGACTCAGGTCACTTGGAAAGATTTAGCTCCTTTATGATGTACTAATTCTGAAAAAAAAAAAAAAAAAAAATTCTTCTAATTTTTTTAACTCATTTTTTGGCTGTTCTCTCATAAAATGACTTTTGTTAAAATGAAATCTGTGAGGGGGGGGGAAAGGCAATAAAGAAAGGGCAATAAAGGCCAGAGAGAACGTGGTGTAATTTAATGAAAAGGGACATAACTTGTCAAACAGCAGGGGGTTAAATGCAATGTAGATGTCAAAATGAATTATATTAGGAAATTGTAGGATTCAAAAACTTTATTTTATTTATTTTTATTGATTTATTGATGGACAAAATGAGCCTGCATTCAATTAATTGATGCCATACCTCAAAAACTCAAAGCATTTATACTAGTTAATGGAGAATGACAGAGACTAATAGATGCAGCAGACACATTCACGTACATCTGCCCCAGAAAGTGCTTCCTTAAACCTCCACACCAGCACCAAAATAAAAGTGACTGTAAAGGATGGAGGAAGTTCTTGGAAAGTCTCCAAGTTCAGGCATTTGTTACTCTCAGTTACCCTTTAGATAATGCCGTGTCCTGCTACGAATGTCACCATCATCTATTTAAATTTACAGCAATAATACATGGATGCATGAACCTGTGGAAAGAAAATTTGATGCTTTTGAAGCAGTGTTAGTTTGTGAATGAGTCTAGACATTCAGCTAATCATTCATGGGAAAAGATGAGTAATGATCAGACAACATAATGAATGTGTGTGTGGTTTTTGGCTCAAATCTAACTTTTCCAGTATTTAAAAGCATATTTTAATGTCTATTGGTTTCTAAGACTGTATTATTGGTCAGTTTTTGAATAAAAGAGAAGCAAATACTTTCAATATTATCATTTTATTTAAGGTTTAAGGCCACGCATTGGTGTGAATACAAAGATTCAAATCTAGAGAGGAATTCAGAAAAGGGAAGGTTATGAATTTTATTGTATAAAAAATATCTAACTCAATATTTGCGCTACCTCGCTAGCTTTTTGGCATTGTTTTTTCATCAATCAATCAATCAATCAATCAATCAATCAATCAAATTTATTTATAAAGCGCTTTTCAAACAAAGTGCTTTACAAAATGACCCCAGATTCCCATAACAGGTTAAAAACATTAACAGACATATGCAAGCACACGCACACGCACACACACACAGACTCACACACACACACACACACACACACACACACAAGTAAAAATTATATTTGGCTGAGTACAGATGAGCCAGGTAAGGTAAGGTAAGGCCATCAGAGGAGCCGTCTGCCCGGCAGCATCAGGTCTTCCACACTAAGTCAGGGTGCTCATTGGAGGGGGAGAATAGACCCCCACCTCCACTTAAACACTACCTATAGAGCGCCCAGGAAGCTACAGTCGACCACCGCCCCCGGGGCAGAGGGCCCCTACAGAGGAAACACTGGATTAAAATGAGTAAAAATGTAATAAAAGAGCTAATATAAATGACAAAATTTAGAAAATAAGTAATAAATAAAATCATATAGACAGTAAAATAATAATATTAAATAATAAAACTATGCTAAAATATAATCATATAGAACATGCAAAGCAAGTAATAAAATATAATCATGTAAAACAAGGAATAAAACTGTAGTAAATATTTAGATAAAAGCTAACCTAAAAAGATGGGTCTTGAGCCTGGACTTAAAAACATGATTGTTCTCTGAGGCCCTGAGGTCCTCCGGCAGCTCGTTCCAGAGGCGAGGGCCGTAATACTGGAAGGACGCCTCGCCGTGAGTTTGTGTCCTGACTTTAGGGATGACCAGGAGACGCCTGCCAGAGGAGCGCAGAGGCCGCGAGGGTTCGTATGGTAAAAGCAGTTCTGATAGATAAGAAGGCCCAAGACCATTAAGACACTTAAAACCATTAGAAGAACCTTAAAATAATCCCAACTCCAAATTTCCAAAGCTGTTTCCTGTATCTTAGTTTCTCTTTTTTCTTTGTTAAATTCGTAATGCACTACAGTTGGGTATACAGTTCACACCACACAAATGCATAAAGATTCAGCTTCAGGAGTCCACAAGTATTGAAGGAAGGATGTTTGAATGAATGGACCTGAGGTGTAGTCAGGTCGGTTTCCCTCACACACCAGCCGATTTCTTTTCTTTTATTCAAACTAGCCATGACGAATGCCCCCCAACTAAAGTCCCTTTCGTACCATCAAATGCTGATAAAATTACATCTCTGCATTTGACCCATCCCCGTGGAGGGCGGTGAGCTGCAGCAGTGGCTGCGCTTGGGAACTATTTGGTAGTTTAACCCCCAAGTCCAATCTCTCAAAGCTGAAGGTCACGCAGGGAGGCATTGGGTCCTGTTTTTAAAGTCTTTGGCATGCCCTAACCAGCATTTGAGCGGTGATCTCCCACTCCCAGGGTAGACACTCATACCACTAGGCCACTGAGAAGGTGCAGATGAGTGCAACTAGGAATCACTGACAGTGGACAAATTCTGCCTTGTGCCCTCAGCTTCGTGGTGCAACATGTAAGAATGAAGTTAGAATGACATCCAGTGGTCAAATTTGGGTACTGCAGCACAAAAGTGACTTTCTCACTTCCATTCCGTGAGTTTCATGTCTGTTGCCAGCTTTGGCTTAATACCAGAGCATTTTAGATGACAAGCAATGACGAGTCATACACAGTGAGTTGATACATAGATAAATACATTTCACTGGAATATTGAGTTGTTGGTAACTGATAAAAGTAGTTTGAGAGTTTTTAGAGCTGACTGTTTGCTTCTATTTCACTGTTAGCATTATTAGCTCAACGTTAGCTCAACGTTAGCCTCTAGCCTTCCTTATATAGTAAAACAAAAAGATACCATGGCTGCTCCTATTACTGGCTAAAAAAATCCAACAATGCTGCTGCTTTTTGCCATCTGGTGTCGCATTATAAACACCATCGTTGTTGGCACAAACTTGGCAACCCCACAGACTAAATTATGATTGGCTCTAGAAACAGGAAGTATGGAGGCGGGGAAGTTTGTAAACAAACACTAAGTTCCTCTTTGGCCTTTTTAAGAGGAGAAAATTAGGTTTTACAGGTTACAGGTCCACCAAGAGACTTTAGATTTGAGTGCACTATGTCCTCTGTTCAACTACCTTTGGATAATTTGGAGTGGAATTTGGAGTAGAGAACAAAAATCTTTCGTGTGCAGTGTTGGTGTTGGCAAAGTTGTGTTTCACATTACCTACACAGAAAAGTCTTTTACACAAACTCATTCTCACTTGATGTTGGAATAACTGATTTAACTCGGTCCATTCTTCAATAATTAAAAATGGATGAAAGGCTGTAGCTGAGGTGTTTGGTTTCTACTTTGTCTAACTGTTTAGATCTTGTGCTTCTTTATTATCTCTGCGTCATTAACATGCCATATGGGGATCTGAACAAATTATTATGCACACTTGATATTAAAATCTGGCCTCATTGGCCCCAAATTGTCTCTGCATCTGAAAAAAAAACCCGCATTCACAGCTTGACAATTCAGTGTCTCAGTTGTTCAGTATTATTAATGTTACATACTTTACTGCATAATCTTCATAGCACTCAGGAGACTATAGTACTGCATGGGCCATTTATTTTACTTCAAAGCTTCCCTCGTCCATTAGCATAATGCAGACATCTGATTATGGTTTAGATCTAGTAAGCTAATGAGTAAACGTGCTGTTTTCCTGTATATGACTGCTTTAAAACATAGGCCTGGCCTGAGAAAACTGGCAACAAACCAAATCAAACTATGTGTAAAGTTAAAAAGTTTTCCTGTTTTACTTTAATATTAAAAAAATAATAAATTCAAATCTGAATACCATTTTAAAGTCCTTTTAATGATTTTGTCTAAAAACTTTTATTTTCTGGGGCAAACTGAACTGCAATAAAGCATCCACCTAAAACCACGGTACAATTGAACTCATCATCATTGTTCCTGTGTTTTCATTCAGTATTAAGATTTGCTTCTGTTTGCTTTTGACAGTGGGAATGTCTTGTTGCTTTTTTTATCCTTACATTTGCCACTGGTATAAAATAGGCAGCGAACCTCTCAGCTCAGAAAAAGCCAGTCACACCTGTAAATCAACATTTATAGACCCACCCATATTGGTTCACGACAGGAAAGTTGGTTTAGCACCCAGGAAAGAGCAGAGAACATCTTGGCTAGAAGAAGCTAACCTTTAGCATTAGCAACTCCTTCAGGCTTGTTGCATTTGTGGAGATTAAACATGATGTGTTGCACGTAACACTTGCCCAGCACATACGCCTGCTGGTGGTGGTCAGAGGGGCTGGTGGTGCCAATGTTTGGCAGCCTCGCTCCTGTTAGTGCACATCAGGGCAGGGTAGCTACAGTGTAGCTTGTCGCCATCAGCGTGGGAATGTGTGTGTGCATTGGTGAATGACTGATTATGTTCTGAATTGCCTTGGGGGGTTTCAGAACCCTAGAAGGAGGTAGATTACCTAGAACAGTGTTTCCAAACTGTACTGCATGCTTTCAATGTCTCTGCTTCCGCACACTGGCTCCTCAGGACATCAAGTGCTACAGATGCCTATTAATCGTGCATTTACTTAAGTCAGGTGCATGGTAGCAGGAAAACACAGGTGTTTAAAAGGGCAACATGGAAAACATGGATAGTGTGCCCTGAGGACCAGGGTTGGGAAACACGAAGTCCACTTACCAAATTGTTCATGCTAGAGACCGAAGGACATTTATTGAACTAAAGAGTTTAGACCCACTTTAAAGGTGTGGTTGACTAAAAAAACATGTTTAATGATTATTTCTGATTATAAATCAATCATTTTGAGTTTTTCATGCAGGCTGAACATGTAAACAATCTCCTATACCTACTGTATTTCCTGCATCAGCTTCTGACAGAAAATAAGACGGTGAAATTCTAGGATTTGAAAATCCTCACATATCTATGTCACACTGTGAGTTTGCATTCATGGCCTCGCCCACCTTGGCTCACACCTGCCCACAGAAATGTATTTTTTTTTGCAGCGAGGGGAAAGAGCGGGACGTGTCTTGGTCAATGTGACTCTGTAACATGGCTGAACACCTTTTGTTTGCCAATCAGAAGCAAGCTGTTTGCACATCATTAATAAAAATGAGCAACCCTGCAGTTTTCAACCCGTTTCTGCACCAGTAAACATCTACATTTCAGAACTGGAGCAACATATATGTTTTAATGACTCATAAGACATTAATTTACACTAAATAATCCTGCAAATGTATTGAATAAATGAGTAAACCACACCTTTAACAAAAGAAAAAGTCATATAATCTACATTCTTCTTTACGCATACGTATTGCCTTCATCCATATTGCAAATAAACAAAATAATTGTCAAAAAGCAAATCAACGTAAAAAGGAAAATGGTAATTGGGATGTAATACCTTGCCCAAACATGAAACTACTGAAAATCCTAAAAGAAACAAGATATTAAGTATTTTAAATAGGCAAAGGATTTTTTGTTTAGTCATGCCCATCAATTAATCTTTAGTTAATTTAGCATCGATAAAAAACAAATCCCTGTTGATTTTAGCTTAACAAAACTCTGTAACATTTTAGAAATATTTATTTGTTACAAAAATGTATTTAAAGCACCAAATATACATTTAAACTTGATTTCCATAAAGAGCTTGCTTGCTGGACACATTTGAGTATTTTTGCTGTAATTTATCCTGGGATGTGAAAATAAAATATGAAGACCCACAGGGATCTAACTGATATCCAAAATGAGACATCCATCATTTGAAATTACGAAACACCTGTGCTAAAAAAAAGTGATTGATTGCATGAGATTTTAACAAATAACTGCTTTCTGTGAAGGGTGGCAGAAAAGAGGAAAGTCCCTTCCGTCATAGAATGAGCAAAGAAGAAAAAAATGGATCACATGGTGACATCGTCTAAGCTTGAGAAATGAAGATTTCATATGTAAAGGAGTCTAAATGTATGCTGACTGCCTGGAGCATGTGATGGATGGAGGCTGAGCGTTTGCAACAAACTCACGCCGACCTCGATTCCATCCGCTGTCGTTCAAGTGGGAGGATCGGCATCATCTGGCCAACCTCTCCGACGTGAGGAACAGCAGTGAACGCGCAGCATGTGATCAAAACATCACACTCCTGCTGACAGTACTGCTTGTGATTCTTACTGCAGTCTTCACTGATTTCAGTTTTTATACCCTCGCCGATTGTCTTCCCAATCTGTCACACGCTCTTTGCTCAGGAGCTTCCTCTGAGCAATCATCTCAAGTACCCTCATCATCCACCGCATCCTCACACACACACACACACACACACACACACGCACGCACACACACACACACACACACACACACACACACACACACACACACACACACACACACACACACACACACACACACACACACACACACACACACACACACACACACACACACTCACACACTCCTAAAACTGAAAGGGAAAATGAAAACGTGCATAGGCAGAGATCCATCATTACTCAAGTGCTGTGTTAAAAATAATTAAATCAACTTGGAGGCACGAATGTTGAAGTGAAAAACTTTATCTTGCTGTTGGAAAATTATATTTATAATTATTGAGAAAAAAAACATGGAGTAAAATTATGCAACTACATAAAAAAAGTCTTGTTTTGTGCCGTTTCCATCATGCTCCTGGTTCTGTTTTCTTCTCACCAGGTGCGTCTGCTTTACTGCTCCCTGGAAGAAGCTGAGCTGATCTTCCGGGCCGCTTGGGCAGCGGGTCAAGCCGGGCCAAGTCACATGTGGTTTGCTGTGGGACCGGCCCTGTCTGGACTGGGCCTAGAGGGTCTTCCGAAGGCCCTATTTGCCATCAGGCCTCAGGGCTGGAGAGATGAGCCACGCAGGTATGAATGGAGCACATAGGATTTAGAATTTCAGGGCTTCACTGGTTGCGTGTCTAGAAATGAGCTTCTGAGTGTTTCAACGTTTTAAATATTTTAACAAGCTAAATCTAATTTAACCCCTATTGTGTTTTGAACCTGCCAGATTTGTTTAGCTGGGTAATCAAATGTCTAAAATGTATTTTAATGGGGTCTGCAGTGTGACGTGATCAAGGAGAGGACATTCAGAAATTTGAATAACTATGGCCGATTTTGTTCCCATCCTATCTCTTCCACAGTTAGCTTTACAGGCTGACATTAACTCACTGCAGGTAGTTTTCAAGCTAGGTTGGTGTGCTAAAATAACTGAGGCATGACTGTCACTCTGCAGTGCATGCTGGGAACTAAGACACATTCTTGTTGATTGGCCCAATCACAATACTCGCAATTGTACCTTACATCTTCTGTGAAGTCCACTCAGAGGAGGTGTGCGGTACGCTTCAAGTGCGTAGTACACAAGTGTGCCAAATTGGGACAAGGAGCGACACATGCAAGGATGCCAAACAAGCCAACAATTATTTGACTAAACTTATATTTTTTGCTGTCCACATTAATTCTCGTCTAAAACACTCAGAGCATGAATAAATATAATGAATCATCTTAAAATTACCTTCTTTCATTTGAAATACACAGTTTTAGAAAAGGCACTTGAGCCTTTGCTTTGCCTTCTTCTCAAAATTCTCACACCGCAATGGATTGTGGGTAATACCCTTGCTGGAAATTTCCATCGATGCTGACTTAGAAAAGTGCAGTACATGGATGCAAAAGGGGCGTGGTCACCTTCTGCCATTGAAGGGTACAAGGGTGGAAGTGCAAGTATCGGAACTGGGCCAATGACAGCTTTTTCTTGTGGATTTGCAACTCTATTGGTCAACACTCTGGGCTCGTATAGATGATTAGACCATGGGAGGGACTATGGGGAAATAAACAAAATTATAATTTTAATTGATTACTTGTTTTATCAGATCAGGTCAGATGGTCGTATTTTATTAGCAATAAGCCTGCTTTTTCATATTATGAAAAGCAGAACTTGGTGTTCAGTGGCTACAGTCCTTGAATTTTCTGCTAGCTCTTTTTTTCTTTTATTCCTTATTTTTCTAAGAAATCTCTGGTTTTACAAACTCATCCAGTTTTGGAAATGTGATCATTTGCCGATTGGCAATGTCAGAGCATGTCTGAGTTATGTTCAGTGTTTTTGTTTTAAATCATAGAAATGCGTGGTCATCGGGGGCAGTTCCTGTGGAGTGGCAGACCGGGGTGGTCCCCATCTTTAAGAAGGGTGACCTGAGGGTGTGTTCCAACTATAGGGGGATCACACTCCTCAGCCTCCCTGGAAAGGTCTACTCCAAGGCACTGGAGAGGAGGGTCCGACCGATAGTTCAATCTCAGATTGAGGAGGAGCCATGTGGTTTTCGTCCTAGCCGTGGAACTGTGGACCAGCTCTATACCCTTGCAAGGGTGATGGAGGGGGTATGGGAGTTTGCCCAACCAATCCACATGTGTTTTGTGGATTTGGAGAAGGCTTATGACTGTGTCCCCAGGGGCACCCTGTGGGGGACGCTCCAGGAGTATGGGGTGGGTGGCTTTCTGTTAAGGGCCATTCAGTCCCTTTACCAGAGGAGCGTGAGTTTGGTCCGCATAGCCGGTAGTAAGTCGGACCTGTTCCCAGTGAGGGTTGGACTCCGCCAGGGCTGCCCTTTGTCACCGGTTCTGTTCAATACCTTTATGGACAGAATTTCTAGGTGCAGCCGTGGTGTGGAGTCTGTCGAGTTTGATGGCAGGAGAATCTCGTCTCAGCTTTTTGCGGATGATGTGGTCCTCCTAGCTTCATCCAGCTCTGACCTTCAGCTCTTGCTGGGTAGGTTCACAGCCGAGTGTGAAGCGGCTGGGATGAGGATCAGCACCTCCAAATCTGAGACCATGGTTCTCGACCGGAAAAGGGTGGCTTGCCAACTCCGGGCTGGGAGAGAGGTCCTACCTCAAGTGGAGGAGTTTAAGTATCTCGGGGTCTTGTTCACGAGTGAGGGTAGGAGGGATCGGGAGATCGACAGGCGGATTGGTTCGGGGTCTGCAGTGATGCGGACGCTGAGCCGATCTGTCGTGGTGAAGAGGGAGCTGAGCCAGAAAGCCAGGCTCTCGATTTACCGGTCGATCTATGTCCCAATCCTCACCTATGGTCATGAGCTTTGGGTAATGACCTAAAGAACGAGATCGCGGATACAAGCGACCGAAATGACTTTCCTCCGTAGGGTGGCCGGGCTCAGCCTTAGAGATAGGGTGAGGAACTCGGACATTCGGGAGGGACTCGGAGTAGAACCGCTGCTTCTCCGTATCGAAAGGAGCCAGTTGAGGTGGTTTGGGCATCTGGTCAGGATGCCTCCTGGACGCCTCCCTGGGGAGGTGTTTCGGGCATGTCCTGCCGGCAGGAGGCCCCCAGGTCGACCCAGGAGACGTTGGAGAGGTTACATCTCCAATCTGGTCCGGGAACGCCTTGGGGTCCTGCCGGAGGAGCTGGTGGAGGTGGCCGGGGAGAGGACGGTCTGGAGCTCCCTAATTGGGATGCTGCCCCCGCGACCCGGACCCGGATAAGCGGAGGAAGACGAGACGATCATAGAAATGTTGACTTTTATTTGCAACAATATACATTTTTGAAATCCAATTAAATCCAATTGTTTTCATTCAAAAAGGTGACAATAATCAAGATTTTCTTATTGTTTCCATCTAGAATGTCTCTCATACCTTTTTGTACACAACAAGCCACGTTTTAATGCTTTTAAAAATTTGAAAAGGTGTGCGTTCACACTGAAATATGTTATACATTCTGCAATACTTTTCTCAAACAGTAGGTGTCAAAACAAAGAAAATTACTGCTAGAACAATACCATAAGAAGAGTTTACTATAAGTTCCCTCGTCATACACAATTTGAATCAGTTTCTATTTTTAATCAAATCAATCAATCAAAGATACTTTATTAATCCCAGAGGGAAATTAAAGATATGATGATATCATATTATATATATTTTTCTCCCGCATCCTGTTCGGCTGTGAAGCTAACAGAATTAATGTCTGAATGCAGGTAACAAGCCTTACAGATTTACTCTCAGGTGGAGCATCAAAGCTTCTGCTTTAATGCCACACCTGTTACTAAAATCTTTATTGTTGGTATTTTTTGAATGCTTTTTAATTCCAAACACACACGGAGACAGAGGTGAAAGCGAAACAAAGAGACAAAAGGAAGAGGTGGCCGGGGGGGGGGGGGGGGGTCCACAAAAACCAACAATCAATGATGAACAAGAGTCTGTTTCTAGACCTGCAGCAAGAAAAAAGGAGCACACAACAATACAAAAAGAGCAAGCTATCACTGTGTGAACCTAATAAATATATTAAAATGTATATATATATATATATATATATATATATATATATATATAAGAGCAAGCTATCACTGTGTGAACCTAATAAATATATTAAAATGTATATATATATATATATATATATATATATATATATATATACACAAAACATTGATCACACAATAATAAATCACAGTGCATTTAGTGCCAACCGCAGCCTGAAGACGTGTTGAAAATATCCAAGTCCATACTTAAAAGAGCACCATGTGATCACCTTTGTGCATACATGCGCTTGTATGTGTAAGGTTTCTCTATAGGAGCGTCCAATAGAGAGTGTGAGGGGCCACAGTTTTGCTCCCAAAGGTGTCTAGGAGAGGGAGGGAGCTCCAAGTCCCAGATATCCAGGAGCTGCCCCAGAGGGCATGGACCTCAGGGAGACTGTAACCAGAAAAGCCCCAGCCCCCTCTCGAGAGGCGCAGAGGATTGTCCCGGGGGGTCACAAGCAGCAATATTATTTTATTACTACTATATAGCTAGAAGTAAAATAGTATATCTTCATGACTGTTGGATGACCTATAATACCATATAGCCACACTACTACCCAACTCTAACTAGCTATTTAAAGATGACTGAATCACTGAATGTTTTAGGCCACACCTTTTATGATTTTTGCCCACACAGGCTTGATTAAGTGGATAAAGTGTTTTCATTTATTTATGATAACTTCTCCTGAAAATCTCAAAGGCAATGTTCTACAATAAATAATGTTCTAATGTTTTTAAATTCACTTGTATATTTTTTAAGCCTTGTTGATGCACTCTGCAATCAACTGGTTTTGCCATGTAATTTCTTAAAAAGTCTAATAAATAAATAACTAAAAAGAAAATTGAAGGATATATGTATTATACAGCATACCGGGAACTTCAGATGATCAGATAAATTACAAAGAGAAAGCCTGAACACTTAACTCTCATAAATCTGCACGAGTGTTAGAGTTGCTGCATTAATGCTTCTATTCCTGGCGGCTCTATTGGTTAGAATTTTATAGTGTCTTGTTTTTCTTGTGAGATGTGAATTTACATGGATTTATTGAGTTCTGCAGTGCTGAGTCTTTAGGCTGCTAAAACCCAACTGGGTGGTTTGACAAATGCACGAGGATCAACCCAAATATAAACACTCTCTTCTTCATCCCTGATAAGCACTGCATGCAAATTTATGTTATTATGTTTCCGGCTGCACACAAAATACCCAAACCCCCTACACAACTACCTGCTCCATGTATTTGAAACTGGATCGACCTGATTGTTGTTTGTACAAAAATGTAAAGGTACGCATGCTGCTTTTTTTCAATTATTCATCACAAACGAGACCCTTTTTGAGATATTTGACTTCAAAGGTCAAATGCATTCGACATTATAATACATTTGCAGTGGTCTCTAGTAGGTACAGTATGAATGCCTTGTATGTTGTTCTCTGGAGAAAAATGCTCAGGTGCACCAATTTGATGATGGAGAAGTGAGCTGGAGGAGAAAATAGCTTCACACGGCTGATTTGGAGTCTTATTTTATGATATTTGGACATTTTGCCTCTGAGTGGCTAACAGCAACTTGACTCTAAGACTGTTTCTGGTTGCAACTCTGACGTTTTCTCTCCATTAATAACACAAGTCTGAAGGAGTTCTGCCGTGTGGTGGTATTGCTAATTCTAACAGGCAGCTACTACTAGCCAAGATGTTTGCTGGTGTTTCCTGGATGCTAAACTAACTACAGGCTTCTCCTCCGTGAGCCGAAATGAGTGAGACCATGAATGCTATGTGGCATTGTGACGTACATAGATCTGTCAGGCTTTTCTGAACTGAGTGCCTTTTTCGTCTCGTCATCAGAAGCTAATGCAGGAAATAAATTAACTCAAACTGATTATAATCAGAAATATTGTTTACAAAATTCTCATTGAACCTGCTCTTCAAAAACATAAAATATTACTTTCAGTATGAACACATAAAAATCAGGTGATGTTTGTGTTCTTGAATTTATTTCCACATTTTTTAATGATGACAGAGTCTTTAAATTTGACTGTTTTTCCATCTATCTCTGGGATAATATTGTGTTTCTATCCTAGTCTTATTAAATTCTTCCATCCGTCTTGAATCCACTAAGATGCAAAATGTTCTCTCCGGCTTGACAAGCAGCATCTCAAATGTGTCTGATTTTAATGTCTTGGAAATTTGTGCACACGCTTGACAAAAACCCCAAGTGAGCAGCTCGCTTGTCACTACTGTGCAGAACATTGAAGTTCACTCTGAAAAACAGATGTCATGAGACAGCATGCTTAAGGGGCATGATAAACACAGACATGTTCTTCTGAATATTTCTTAAAGACCAAGTTCACTTGTTTTTTCAATACATTTGCAGCGGTCTCTAGTAGGAATACATGCCTTGTGAGTCTATCGTTGTGGAGAAAAAAAAAAGCTCTCTCGCTCCTGATTCAGGAAGTAAAGTTAGCCAGAGCAGAGGAGAGCAGAAGATGGCAAGACTGGGAGTCTTCCTGATGTTCTGATATCTCACCTCGGATTGAGTAACAGCAACATGACTACCACTAATGCTGTTTTCTTTGTAACATGATGTTTTCTCTCCACAAGTAACACAAGCCTCAAGGCGTTTTGCTATGTTGTGGAGTTGCTAATGCTAATGGTTAACTTCTGCTAGGCAAGACGTGCTCTGCTCTCTCCTGGATGTGAAATCAACAACAGCCTTCCCTGTCTCGAGCCAAGATGGTGAGTCCATGAATGCTAATTTGAAACTATGATATGCAATTGACTGGCTTTTCAAATCCAAGCGTTTCCCCGTCTATTTTCTATCAGCAGCTAAGGCAGGAAATAGGGGTAGACAATTATTTTACATTCAGCCTGCATGTTAAACACAGAATGATCAATCATATTAAAGAAATAATAAGTAAGAAATTATTTTTCAGTGAACTTGGTCTTTATTGCACGTGGACTTCACTGGGACCAAGCAAACCACATTGAAAATATCAGTCAAAGTCAAAGTCATTTTATTGTCATTTCTACCACATGTGCAAGACATACAGAGACACGAAATTGAGTTTCAGTGCACACAATTCAGAGATCAGACGTACATGGGTAAGACACATGACAAGAATTGGTGACTGCGGTCATTCGCAACATGAGTCGCGCTACCTTAATAGATAGATGAAAAGGGAGTTACATGAGGATAATTGGGGGTAAGGTAAAAAAAAGGCATAGCAGAGTTAGACCCAGCGGGGAGTAATTCTATTATACAAAAAAAAACCTCCTCAACATAGAAGCACAAACAGCACAGATACAAAACATCAGAGTCCGAAGGGGAGGCGGGGTTGGGTGGGATCCTGAAGCCTCCAACGGGAGCTGCCAGTATGGCGCATCAACCAGCTGCAGACAGACAGGTGGGAGGGAGAGATAAGGACCAGAGAGCACATTGAAGTTTCCCGCAGGTCGCTGACCTCGAGCAGAAGTCACAATCTGAAGGCAGGGGGGGAAGGTCGGGACACAGCATCTGTCAGCATTCCTCCTTTCGTGGGGGTGTGTTGAAGCAGCATTGAGAGGCTGCCTTGGCGTCAGATAAGGATAAATTTGTCTCAACTGACAAAAATCTTACAGTACACTTGATGATGATTGCCATTTAAATCCTTCAGCTGAACAGACCTAAGACACACTGTCATTTAACATTCATGGAGTCATCCATCTTGACTCGCCACAGGCAAGGCTGTTGTTGATTTAGCATCCAGGAAACAGCAGAGGGGGTCTTTGTTAGTCGAAGCTAACTGTTAGCATCAGCAAATTCACCACACGGCAGAACTCTTCCATTTGTTTTATTTGTGAAGATAAAACGTCAACACTGCAAAAATAAACAGGGTCATGGGTAGAGTTGCATTTGCTGTTAGCCAATCAGATGGGAAATGTCCAAATATCAGCAAATAAGACTCAAAAATTCTGCCATCTAAAGCTCAACTGTGAAGTGGCTCACTTCTAGTTCCTGAAAATGATGCACCAGGGTCTTCAATGACTAGAGATTTGTACATCTTTTTCTTTTTCTTTGTAAAAAAAAATCATTAAATGACAACATATTGTTACAATTCATAGTAACAGTGTGTCATGTTTCTGGCAGAGGTTCTGCATCCCATCAGGCAGGGCAGGCAGTTGCTTGGGGCCCCCAGAGCACAAACAAACTTTGAAATCGGAACCACGCAGGAAGTGAGACAGTGAAAGCTGCCATTCGACAGGACTGTTGGTTTTCTCACACTCCCTCCCCTTCATCTGCTCAGTCGCAGCACACTTCCTCATTTGAATCCCCCATCCCTGCTTGACTTCCTAGTCTGCACTGAACAGCAAGTCATTCTGCTTGGGGCCCAACGACAATCTTGCTAAGCCACTGTTGTGTAGTCTTGGGTCGCTACGGCAAACTTAGATTCAGTAGCTGCAATAACACAGATGAGCCATGTTGGCTACATTCATTCTGCAAACAAAATTCACCCTGATTAGAAGTTTAATGACAGTCTGAACAGCACACTTTCATTAATTTTTTTTCATATAATGTCATTTTTATATGTGGTTCTCATGCTTTTCATAGCAACCTCAGTCCAAATGGTCACAAGACATTTCACTTAAAGAGCAAGTCACCACCAAATCACTTTTTTTTGCTGATAAACTATATAAAGGAGTGTCTAATCATGCTACAGACACGTGTAGTCAATAATTTGGCAGTTCAGTGCATCTTGGTTAAATTTCAAATATTCTGCCTAAAACTGTCAGTGTTGCGCCGTCGTCAGGGAAAAATTCTGCACTGTATTTGAATTTAAATCTGCCACCGCTATTGGCTAAGAGGTATGCTATGATGTCATCTGGTATATTATGATGTCATAATGCCATTGTGAGTCTGTGTGTGTGTATTTGTTAGCGGCTCCGCCCTCTCGGTCTGCCAAGCAACAGCATTTGTTGCATTTTTCAAACATGAAGTGGGAGTGAAGTAAGTTTATTGTAGGGGGTGACTTGCTCTTTAAGCTTTATGTCCATGAACTGTGACAGATGTCACATTTCTACCACAGAGGAGACAGGAAGCAGCTGACATACAAAGCATCCATGTTTATTTCACACACACAGCATGCTGCATGTGAACATGTCTTCATCTGTGCACGTGGGTCACATCAGAACCAAACAACGTTCACTGGAGGCTGAGGATGATCATATTTACACCACTGGGTTATCAAATCAAATCTTAGTGAAAATATTTGAATTGAGTATTTAATTCCAGAACTGCGCTGATCTGGGTGGCTGCATGTTGGAGTAGCTCTGTTGACTATATGTAAGTTTTGCCTTTTTTGGACATTTTTTCTTCTAGTTTTTCAAGAAAAACTGTATTTTTGGACATTTTACTTTTCTGTTTCTGGTGCTGTGAAGCTTGGAGGATTTTTACTGCTATTTTTTTTCACTTTTTGAGCATTTGTTATGATGCGTAACCATGGCAACAAGCTGGTTTACAATCGGGAGCAGCTTATTTACATTGGGAAGGTTGAAATAATACCTCAACTGAAGCCACAAATCCCAAATGAGCTAAAACACAAGAAGCGTGGGTGCAGAGCGGGAGCAAAACGAAGACAGAGAAAGAGGAAATTCAAACCATCTCTTCCATCGATCATAATGGGCAATGTGAGATCACTGGCCAACAAGATGGAGGAACTCCAAGCCCTTTCAAGGACTCAGCCAGAGTTTCGGCAGTTTCAGAACCGCTGGAGGAGATGATGCAAAGAAGGATTCTCCAGAGAATCAAGAAAATGATGGACAACCCTGAGCATTCTCTTCACAAGACTGTCCGACAACGGAAGAGTGTCTTCAGTCAGAGGCTTCTTCAGTTTGTCTGCAACACTGACCGCTACTGGAGATCCTTCCTGCCAACAGCCATTGTGATATACAACAACTCTTTGATTACTTTATTATTATTATTATTATTATTATTATTATTCTGAGCTACTACAGCAATCAATTTCCCTCTGGGATTAATAAAGTATTTTTGAATTGAATTGAATTTGAAACCAGCTAGGTGAATGAGGAAGGCTACATCTGATATGGGTTACAAACATTCTCAAAACATGGAATCGAGAGAAATGCAGAATTTAGAGAATCGGTCATGAATGAGAACAGTCAAAGCAAGAATCTGGCAGAAAGGCTAAAAGGCAGACAAATATTACACAAAATAAGCTGACGAGTAAATTATAAACAGATGCTCAAAGTGTTGAATGACAAGAGAGGTGAGGGAAAAAACATCAGAAGAATTAAACTAAATGAGTGCAAAATTAATCTCCAGAATGCAAAATATGGATAAGAATGTTTTTTTTTCTTTAAAACAAACAACAAAACCAGTATGGCAAAATTAAGACATCTTTAGACAAAATGTGTATAATAAAGACAGCCTATACGATCAACTCAATAGTTTTCAATCAATATTTAATATACTGAATTTAGTTTTCATAAAGCGAGTGGGCGGAGTTTAATCAATGGAAATTTGATGCTCTAATCTCCAGCAAAAACTTTTCTGTTTGGTCAGTGAACAAACGAACCCAGCAGGTTTTTGTTGAGTGTGGATTTTTCATGACAACGGATCCATCATAGAGACCATTAAAGTTTCTCAGCTGAATAATTGAAATGAATCTGACACCGTCATCCGTGCCTCTGTTGGACGGAAAACTGCAAACTAAAGCTAGATTTCTTTTTTTTTTTTTTTTTTTTGCTGCACTGTCTAAAGAAAGCTGCTGCTGGAATGTTCAAAAGATTACACACATGCACGCGCGCGCGCGCACACACACACACACACACACACACACACACACACACACACACACATACACATACACACACACACACACACACACACACACACACACACACACACAAACACACACACACATACATAAAAAAACATGCGCCTGAGCCAGTTTCACGGACATTTTAATGAAACAACCCAAAACTTGCAGACTTGGGCTCTTTCGTGCCTTCTATCAAATTGAATTATCATTAGCTTGTTAAGCTGATTCAACATATCATTTTCTGCCAGATAGGACTTTCATTTCCATCACAAGTTCAACATCTACTTTCTTTCAGAAAAGTCAGAAAACTGTACGAATGGAACATGTTCCACAAGGATTGAAGGCAACACTCAGACTTTATTATGTCATTATGCCTTTTTTACTTCCTTTTTCTTTAAAAAAGCTTATTTTGTTAGCCTGGCAACCCGTCCTGCATGTGAATGTATAGTCTGGTCAAAACACATAGAAACTGCTCAGTTGAAAAGGTAGAATCTGCTATTGTCTTTCAAACAGTCTACACACACAGTTGGACAGTGATAGGACCAATCAGATCACCAAACACGATCACTATGGAAATCAGTCAACAGGGCAGTCCATCATACTTTGCCTTCTTTCTAAATTAAGGACTGAAGTAATTCTATTTCCTCAACTGTCATAAAAAAGCCCACATCTAAACCAGCTAAAGTTGGTTCTGCCATGTCCTGTCCATGTCATCCCGTGCCTCATATCCCTTCCCAGTTTGTTTTAGTTCATTCTGTATTTATGTTGGTTCTCCTCCTCGTGTGTCCTTCATCCTTGACCCCAGTGTCTCCTTAGATGTTTTCATTCATCCCCTGCTGCTTTAGCCACTCCTCAGCCCCAGCCCTTCACTGTTTTCCCTCCTTTTCTTAGATTTCTTATTTGGTTCAAGTATTATCGCATTTCTTGCTCATGGTCTAGTTTCTCTACCAGCCCTTCTAGTTCAGTTAAATGTTTCCATGTTCATCGTATTCTGTCTATTATGTATTAGCTGTCCTGTTTAGTGCAGTTCCTTCAGTATTTAGTTCTCGTGTCTTGTTTATATAATATGTGTCTTAATTTGTTTTCCAGTTCTCTTTAAGTCCTCATCTGTTTTTGTATGTCTGCCCTGCTCAGTTTATTAGTCACACCAACGTGCCCTATAGGTAAAAAAATAATTAACTGTATGTCGCTTTGGATAAAAGCATCTGCCAAATAAACAAACATCTCGCACTTGCTCCACACCACAGCCGTAAAAACCATTTTGAGTCCTATTTCAACAAACAACTTTATGACAAATTCTCCAAGATGACAGAGTGAGTGGTTGATTTGATTGGTGCCGCTCCCTGCTTAATTGTCATAAATTGCTGGATTCTGAACATTTATGTATTTTGAAGGCTGGCTTAACCCTTTGATGCATAATAGTCACTACAGTGGACAGGTACTCAAAACTGTTATTTATTTGTTTTTGCTATTAAGCACAGCTGCTGAAGACTTTATTGCATTTGAGCCCCTCCATTTGGACTTCAGTAAGCCAAGCCAACATGTTTCATGTTCAGATTGCACGCTGTCCACTGAGGTGGACATGTAAGAAATTATTTGTAAATTATAAAATTTTACAAAAAAAATTTGTTGAAATTTGTTTCATTCACACCTGAAGATGAATGAAAAAAATTGTTAAAAAAATCATGGTTGAAGATTTCATAATTCATGCATCAAAGGGTTAAGTTCACTCTTTAAATTGCAGCAGATCCTGAGTTCTGAGCAACATTATTTTGTTTAAATCTTAGTAATATGTCTCCTAAACGTCAACAAAAGAAACAGCCAAAAGGCCTTGAAGTTGGCGCTGACGTGGCAGTTGATGTGCTAAACAAGGAGTCACTGGAGACTATTTTACAAAAAAAATTTCCAAGGCGGAGGAGCACGCCAAAGAGCGGTTTGACCGTCTTTACACTCAACTTGGCTCCATAAGATCCCCACTTGATAACCACACAAAAGAGCTTGAATCACAAAATCAAACTACTTCCCTACTTCAAGAGAGAATGATCCGAGTGGAGGACACTTCCATGTCTCTCAACGCCGATCTGTTGAAGATCCACAAGACGCTTGCTGCCCTGGAGGATCAAAGCAGAAGGAATAACCTCCGGATCTTTATTTTGAAAGATGGGATGGAGCTCAACATCGCTCTATCCTATTTGAAGTCTAACATCACGCAGTGGTTTCCCGATCTGGCGGCTTCCCCTCCTGATATGACACAGGCACGGCGGGTTGGTCCCCCTGCGGCTCTGCTTCTTCTCGGACCATGGTGGTCCGTTTTCTCCGGGCGGAGGATAGAGATCGGATCCTGGCTTTGACAAGGAAGTCTGAGGTGATGTTGGCCGGCAAACCTATTCGATTTGCGGCAGGCTACAGTGACGATACTGCTCAACGCAGACGCCGTTGTTTCCCTGTATTGAACGGGGCTCGTGCTATGGGGCTACAAGCTTTTCTTCTTTACCCGGCTAATATTAAACTGATCAATGGTGCAGATCAACTCTTTTTTTACTGACCCCACGGAGGCCAAAAAGTATCTGGACTTTTTGGGTTCTGATGCCTCTAGAAACTCTATGGGAGAGCGTGGACCAGCTTTGGGCGTGTAACGGCACTGATTATATTAATTATTTTGTCTCTGCTCCAGAGCTGCGGGCTTCTGTTTTACCCTACAGTGAACCTTCGTGATAAGGTCTGTTTATTTTTATTTTTCCAGCTACTTATGTTTTGACTAAGCCACTCTTTTGGATTTACATTAAAGATCAGCTTAAGATTATGTTTTGTTTTATATTTTTGTTTGTTTTGTTTTGTGCTTGCTTGCTGTGGCGGTTACCTTTATACCTCTGTTTTACTTTCAGTAGTCCATTATGGTTAAAGGTGTACACATAATTCATGTAAACATTAGAAGTTTATTATAAGATTGATTTATTAAAGGCTTGGTTTGGCTATAATAAACCAAAAATAATTACAGTGTCGGAGACTTGGTTAAATGGAAACATCCCAGACAATCACATATTTCTTGACAATTATGTTTTATTTCATGCGGATAGAGGGTCTAGGGGGGCGGGGTTGCCACCTATGTCTCCTCTAGTCTGATGTCTCAGGTCATTGTTCCTTTAGTCAAACCGGTGCATTTTGAAGCCATCTTCACCAAAATTTCCTTTAATGGAAATAAACATATTATTGTTGTAGTGATGTGTCGGTCGCGAACGATCCGGCTCTAAGAGCCGGCTCTTTGAAGTGAACGACGGGAGCCGGCTCGTCATTGGGAGCCGTCCCCTCCCCATTCCCCTCTTGCTTTGGTGAAACCTACAGGCGATTGGTCAACTTGTGTAACTGCGTGTCCAGACTGTCCACACACAGAGCAGCAGGGGCGGGGAAGTGGGAGGATCGACTCAGACACACAGCAGAGCACATGCGGGTGGAGGGAGACGAGAGGGAATGAGGAGGAGGAAAAAGGCGAGAGAGAGAGAGGAGAGTACGACGAAGACGGTGAGAAAATGAGCGCCAGCAGTCGGAAAGTGGAGATTTCCTCTCTTTGTTTACTGGGAAACCTGGAAGATGTCCCGATTGAAACATCTTTGGTTCATGTGGTTCTGACTGCCATATGCATCGCTAAGAAAACTATCCTCGTGAATTGGAAAAATAGAGAAACTCTCTGCATTAACCAGTATAGAAATCTTTTGTTAGATCATATTACACTTGATTTAGCCTCTGCTTCCACTTCAGATCAATCTCTCTGGACTCCTTTGATCGGTTCCATCACATAGCGATGATGGGGGACAGTTGATATTGTCCTGCATGATGATGTGGGTGAGGGGGTGGAGGGTCTGAGTTTGGAGTATCCGGATGTTCCCTGGAGGTGGGTTCACTGGGGGTGTCTGGGACTGGGGGGCTGTTGCCCCCCTCTGGAGGTGCTTGGGTTGCCTCGGGGGGTGGACTACTGGCGGTTGTGAGTGGGGCCCCTTGGAGATCTTGGCAGCGGCCATGGGTCGCTGCCTGGCAGCTGCATTGCCCCTGGGCGGGTCTGGGTGGGGGCTCGGGGTTGTGGGGGTGGCCGGCCCCTTGTGGGGATCTGGGTGGGGCCTTGGGGGTCGGGTCCTGACATGTATGCTGCCGGGAAGAAGACAGGAACATGCAGCAGTGGCTGGCCCAGGTTCAGGGGCCTCGGGTAGACCTTGGCTCCTCTGCTGTCCCATCACAGGGGATGCAAGCAATATCATCTTGTTTTGCAGGAACTGTTGTTCATCAGCTTTGCAGGTGCAAAAAGGTTTTGACGACATGTCAAAATCTTTGATGGGTTAAAGAGGTGTGCTTCAGCTGGCCGGTCTGAAGCTTTCTCTGGAACTGCCGAATCACACAGAGTGATCCAGTTTGAAGGTTTTGATGTTATGATTTACACAACCAATCAAAGGCTGACCGGCTTGAGAGATGTTACCAAGACAACACAGAAACACGCCTTCTTTGACCGGATGTTCTGACTGGGTAAAAGACTATTTATGTGTCAGAGTTTAACGTAACCGTACTTGTTATGGTGTGAGTGCAAATGTTATGACCTTTGCCATATAAACCTGCGGAACCACATTGCAGTCATTGTAGACATAACATTCATTTCAAACTTCAATCATTGAGCACAGATTAATGAAGCATTTCACTATAATATGATTATTATAAGTAGCAATAAACAAACGTGTACTTAATGATTATCTATATTATGAGTCATGGAAGAAGTTCATGTTGATTTAGGAAATCATTCTTGAATTTAGCAACTGATCCGAGCTGGAGTGTTCCTTATGTGGAGGCCTTGGGGAAGAAAGTTATTGTTGACATGTCGTTATCTGTTGCCAGAGCTACAGAGTCTGTGAGCTCCTACTGGTATGAAGGCAGGTTCATTTAAAGGGAACACATGCAGTTTTGTGTCTCCTGTTTGACCAAATAAAAGAACGTAGTAAATAAGCTGTTCTTTTAGAATTATCGGCATAAATTCATCGATTTATAAAGCCACAAAGTATACCCCGGAGGGATTTGAGTGGAGACGCAGGTTCGCTGCGGCAGATTGTTGACAAAACTTGAAGGAGCTTCAGTGTTTTATCTCTGGGCTAAACAGCTAACGCTAACTCTATATAGCCACCTCAGCGTCAGGCCTTGATCACTTGATCAGGCGTCTAGGCATAAATTCACAAGGGAATTAACCTCTTTGACCACACGGTATGCCTTCCACAGGTTCTCGTAATTTAATTTGTCGGGATAGCGGAATGTTAAATGGTATGGTACATCGTTACGTCACCCCTCCACCCGGAGCTAATGTAGCAGCCGGTGCTTGAGACAAGTTAAAGGGAATAATGCACGATCTGAGTCGGATTACAACTGCAGCTTCAGGTCTCTGCCTGGTATAATCCGGTATAAGCTTCGGAAACGTCCGGTATCGCGGCGGATACCCAGCGGACTAACCTCGGTTGATCAGTCCTCGGTCAAAGCTGATTAGCTCTGGTGCTAAATCAGAAATGGCTTCAGCGCTAAGTGGATCAGCATATAGTGACAAAACCACACAAATAACGTAGCAGAATCACTCAAAGACGTAACCTTACTTGTTATGGTGTGAGTGCAGATGTTATGACCTTTGCCACATAAACCTGCGGAACCACATTGCAGTCATTGTAGACATAACATTCATTTCAAACTTCAATCATTGAGCACAGAATAATGAAGCATTTCATTATAATATAATTATTATAAGTAGCAATAAACAAACGTTTATTTAATGATTATCTATATTGTAAGTCATGGAAGAAGTTCATATTAATTTAAGAAATCATTCTTGAATTTAGCAACTGATCCGAGCTGGAGTGTTCCTTATGTGGAGGCCTTTGGTAAGAAAGTTATTGTTCACATGTAGTTATCTGCTGCCAGAGATGCAGTCTGTGAGCTCCAGCTGGTATGAAGGCAGGCTCATTTAAAGGGAACACATGCAGTCTTGTGTCTCCTGTTTGACCAGATGTTGAATAGATGTTGAAAGGTCAAACTATACCTAAAACTGACCATTGCTGGATGTTACAACGGTAAGGTGACAGCCCATGTTGTTTATTTCGTAATTCCATTTATGAGCATGTGAAGCCAACTTGTAATTGTTTTGCCTGTTGTGTTTAATATCGTAGCCGCACTCAATTAATGTTGTTTTTCTATTGTTAAATTTTTATTTGTTAATGATTGTGTATGTGTATTTTATATGTGTTGTTACAAATATGCCTACAGATACATGGGGTAAGCCACAGCAAGTGTTATTATTATTATTGTTATTATTTCTCTTAGTTTGTTATGGTTTAACCACTTTGCCTCCTTATTCTTTACTTGTTGTATGGTAGGAGTACCTGCTCGAAAACGAGATGCCACATCTCAAGCAGTTTATCCTCCTGGGAAGAAAAATATAAGTTAAATAAATAAATACCAAACTCTGAGCTGCCATCATTTTTGTAGTTTTGGTGCTAAGCCTGACCAACATCTCTCTACAAACATAGTGTGCTGTGATTGGCCGGTTCTAAACTTAGCAGAGCCAACGGCAGACCTACTGAATCTACGGAGCGGCGCTAGACTAACCAGCAGAGACAGTTTTGTTGGTATTCTTTTATTTTCATAAAATTTTAAAAGCTCTTTGAAAACACATTGTATTTGTTTGTACATCATTTTCTTCTCTTTTAAAGGCATAGAAAAAATTATGTATTTAGTTGTTTTTCATTTATGTCTTTGCCCTATGTCTTCTAATTAGCATTATTTTAAATCTCTTTACTGACTTTGGTGTTTTTGTTATTTCATTGACATGGATTAAGTGGCAAGAATTTGAATAATCAATACACTAATATAACACAATAAGGAATATGTGAACATGCTACTGATCTTCATAAAAAAAGCTTTCACTCCAGCAGAAGCTGATAATTCAACAGTTTTATTAGCTTTTCCCCTTTTGTTCTGTATTGTTTAACAACTCTCTCACCGGTCTTGTTCTGCACGTTCATCTACTCTGAAATTGTTCTGCACTGAACTTAAGCTTTTACATGTTTTGTGACCTCACATCCAATCGTATTTCCTTCCTCACTGTTGAGGTTTGCAGCATTCAGGATGCAGGAAGTATTGTTTTAATTATTTTTAGTTAACATTTTTTCTAGCGACTATTTTTTTTCAGTGCCATTTATCAAGAGCTTTCTTCAAATCAAAGTCTGATCAACGTGAGACAAAAACAAGTTATTTTTATTTATTCAGCACAGGAATAAATTTAGAAAGTGATTTGTTCTTGATTAAAGGTGAACATCAGCTGCTATATTTAGCATCACAGTTTTCTTAACTGTTAATTTAGTGAATTATAAAAAATGAAATGAATGCAAATTTAGTGGACTGTTGTTTTAAGCTGACCACAATATTTTTCAAGTCAGATCTTTTGTGGCTTTTCTGTTTATTTTAATGTATTAGCCTATTTGTCTCATTTCATTAAAAGTTAGATGGTTGAGTTTAGATTGCAGCTACAGAATTATCCCTCAAAACATCACAGGAAGTGTCATAGTTTGCACTTTGGGTAATCTAAATGAGGCATTTATTATTATTATGATTATTATGATTATTATTATTATTACAAGTTGTACACTGTAGTGTTTAACCACACTTTAATTTTATACTCATCATTTCATAGCCATCATCCATGTTTTCATTCAGATGGGTTTTTTTTCCAGACCAACTTGAAGTTATAAAGTTTTTTATTCTATTCTATTTCTCTGTGGGAATCCTTGTTGCAGCTTCATTCAAGCAACCATGACTCACGTCCACTCAGTCTCCGTTTCCTGTTCAGAAATCCCCTTGAACTTGATCATGCCAGAAAAGACCTTTAAAGTGCCCCATTATCACACTATTGTCTTGCTGATCCTTCAGGCGAATCGCCAAGGGAGTTTCAGTACTCACTCATGGGGCGATGGCTCTAAGGAGAGACCAGGGGCCAAACAGCAGGGCACAGTACGCTGGTAACTGCCAGGGCGACGGCAACCAAACCCATCGTGTGCCAGATCGAATCAGGTAAGGGGGTGTGGTGTGTGTGTGTGTGTGTGGTGGTGGGGGGTGGGGGGGTGGGGGGACAAAATGTCCACGAAAGTGGATACGGAAGTCTTTTGTGGAAACAATAACAGCAAGGACACAAATTAAAGCTTGGGGATTTATATTTTGCTTCCACACTGTGTGACAAACAAAACAATTTCACTCAAAAGCAGTGTTTAAAATGTGTTGGAATAAAAACAAACTCAGCATAGTACCTCCTCGAAGAGAGGGAATATATTTGGCCTTTAATATTCAAAGTGGGTCTATTCTAAGACAGACAGACAGGTGCACTTAAATTCAAATTACTATAAGACAACCGGACAGTTTGCTGACTGAACTTGTATCAATAGTAGTTTATACAAGATTTAACAAATGTCTAAGGACTTTGGCAGAATTGAAATTATGGGGGAGCTAGGGGGAGCCTGGGTCCCCTGAAAGAGTGATGGGCTCCCCCAGATGCCCTCAACTGACACACCCAGGGAAATCCCAAAATTATCCAGTCCCCGAGTTCTGACATAGCTGCTTCTTCCAAAGGGTAATAAATTGTAGAACACTGATTCATATTGAGAGCTCAAAATTGAGGAGGTCTTTAAAATACTCTGCCCACACTTTTATTATTATTTCTTAGCCAACAGGCTGCAATATATACCAAGATGGTTGAAAGATAACCCACTAGATGAGTCCTGGTTAGATATAGAACAGACACTTTGCAATACGATAGAGCATTCAGACTTACCATTTATTAGCTCAAGCATAAGAAAACATGAAAGCTTCAAAAGAATTAGTATCAGCACCTCTCTGACAGCATGGTGGGAGTATCTTAAAATGACAGAGTCTTCACTAGTACCATGCAGATGCACACCTATCTGGAACAATCCTGATATTTTCCTAAATAACCAAATGATGAACCTTCCGGACTGGAAAAAATAAAGGAATCCTATACCTGGAACACATATATGAAGGATTGGACTTCATCCCATTTAATAGAATAGTCTCCCAATTTGGAATAGATAAGAATAGCTTTTTAGAATATCACCAAATTAAATCTGTAGTAAAACAAACATTTAAGCTCAATAAAATAGAATTACAAACACCACCAAGGGTATTAGACTTCTATAATCTCAACCCCCCAAACTACTGTCTAAAGTATATAAGACACTGTCCAAAATAGACGATCGAATATCAATCCCTATTGAAAAATGGGAGGTGGATCTATCAGTCAGCTTTGACCAGGACTTCTGGTCCCAAACTTGTTTAAAGACTTTTAAAATGATCAGACACCCCATTTACAATTAATTCAGTACTAAATTCTACACAGAGTACACTATACAGGTCATTGGATGTTTAAGATGGGATTTGTGTCGTCTGACACCTGTACACACTGCACAAACAACATTCCTGACAATTACATTCATGCACTGTGGTCCTGTCCACCTGTCCAGGAATTTTGGGGTATAGTATGTGAGGATCTGTCAAAATGTCTGAAATGCCATATCCCAATTTCCCCCTCGCTTTGTTTACTGGGAAACCTGGACGATGTCCCGATTGAAACATCTGTGGCTCACGTGGTTCTGATTGCCATATGCATCGCTAAGAAAACTATCCTCTTGAATATGAAAAATAGAGAAACTCTTTGCATTAACCAGTATAGAAATCTTTTGTTAGATCATATTACACTTGATATAGCCTCTGCTTCCACTTCAAATCAATCTCTCTGGGTTCCTTTGATCGGTTCCATCACATAGCAATGATGGGGGATCATAAATATTGTCCTGCGGGATGATGTGGGTGATGGGGTGGAGGGTCTGAGTTTGGAGTATCCGGACATTCCCTGGAGGTGGGTTCACTGGGAGTTTCTGGGACTGGGGGGCTGCTGCCACCCTCTGGAGGTGCTTGGGTTGCCTCGGGGGGTGGATTAATGGCGGTTGTGTGTGGGGCCCCTTGGGGGTCTTGGCAGAGGCCATGGGTCGCTGCCTGGCAGCTGCATTGACCTTGGGTGGGTCTGAGTGGGGTCTGGGGACTCGGGGTGTGGGGGTAACCGGCCCCATGTGGGGATCTGGGTGGGGCCTTGGGGTCGAGTCCTGACATGTATGCTGCTTGGAAGAAGGCGGGGACATGCAGCAGTGCCTGGCCCAGGCTCAGGAGCCTCGGGTAGACCTTGGCTCCTCTGCTGTCCCATCACAGGGAGGGGGATGTCCAGGAGGGGGAGGACCCAACCTTACCTGGATGTCCTATGTCTTATATGTTCTGGAAGTTGTGCAAATGCAGGGATGGGCATAGATATTCTGCTGGGTTGGGACTGGGTTCGTGCCCTCAGACTCTGTGAGGCTCTGCGATGCTGCTGCTTTGGGCTCTGCAACATGGGCTGGGGTCTCCATGCCCTGTTTGGCATTTTTGCAACAGAGGCGCCTATTGGGGCCAGTGGGCGAGATGGCTCCCTGGCTCCCTGGAGGGCTTAAGTCCAACCAGCCATTCCTCTCCATCCCCACACATTTTCCTCCTTCTGCTCCCTCACATCATCACACAGACATGCACATAGGATCTTGGGGGATGGACAAGTCAGGGAGTGTGGGTATGGACTCTATTTCCGCATTCCTGTGGCAACCTGGCCCCCAATTTTATATGCACCTTAAACACTTCCAACAGAGACATTCCACGCAAACACGCTTAGGGCCTTGGGAGTGAGCACATTCAACGGCATTTGGCAGGGGGATTTTTCAGCCTCATCCCGAGTGCCGGTGCCAACTTCCAATTTTAAACTGCACTTAGACACCGAGGGCTGTGGGTGCAAGTGGGGTGGTGTGGTGGCATCAGCTGGCATAGGCCAGATGATGCCAGCACTGCCCGCTCACCAAAGCCATGCAATACACCTCATCAACACACAACAACACTATATTAGAGCAGGCGGAGGGAGACTAGGGGTCTTAGCACACCTCTGTTGTCGCTTGGCTTCCCGGGACTGGAGGCTAGGAGGGAGATCTGGCCGTCTGGTTGGGGTCTGGGGTGGTGGGTTGCTTTGCTCAGCGTTGGGCGGGGGAGCCTGCTCGTCATTACCCCAGCAGAAAGGGTCGAACTCTGGGAGCCGGTGATGGTTGTACCCATGTGCAGCAGTACCGGGACCAGAGTGAATAGGGTGTGTATGGGGAGCATGAATGGGTGTCCGGCGTGCCTTTTTGTAAGTCTTTGGTTGTATGTGTATGTGTGAGCATGAGGGAGGGAGTGTGTGACTGTGTCTGTGTATGACTGTATATGTCAGGTGGGGCCTTTGGCTCCTCCCTTCTTCTGGGACTTCTTTTGATGCTATACATCTTTGTCTCCCCTCCCCCTGTCACACCTGGTGTGGAGTGCGGTTCCCTGGTCTGCCTGAGTGTTCGTGGCTCCTGGGTCAGGGGGTTTAAGATTGTTGGTGTCTGCCTGATCAGTCCCGGTGGCTGCCTGATGGGATCTGGGTCCCTGGGCTCTGCTGGGCCCTCGGCCGGGGTGGTCGCCCCTGGGTCCTGGGCTTGGCCGGCTGGGGGGTGGGAGGCTGCGGGCGGGCCTGTGGTTGGGCCTGTGAGCTTGCCGCTGATATCTCCCGGGACTCTGCCAGCTGCTGGTTGTGGCACCCTGGGGCGACCCTCTGTGCCTCTCGAGGGGGCAGGGGCTTTTCTGGTCGCTATCTCCTTTGGGTCCCTGTGCTCTGGAGCAGCTCCTGGATCTCTGGGACTTGGAGCTCCCTCCATCTCCTACACATCTTTGGCAGCAGATATGTGGCCCCTCACACTCTCTATTGGACACTCCTATAGAGAAACCTTACATATACAAGCGCGTGCACACACACAGGTGCTCATATAGTGCTCTCATGAGTATGGACTTGGGCCCATTCAACACATGTCTTAAGGCTGTGGTTTGCACTAAATGCAGTGTGATTTATTATTGTGTGCTTATTCAGTAAAACAATGTTGATTTTATATTTCTTCATCAAGTTGACTCAGTGATAGCTTGCTCCTGTTTGTGTTGTTGTTTGTCCCTTTTCTGCAGGTCTAGAAGCAGACTCTTGTTCGTCATTGATAGTTTAATTTTGTGGAACCCTCCCGACCTTTTGTCTCTTCCTTTCTCTTTCACCTCTGTCTCCGTGTCTGGTCGGAATTACAAAGCATTCAAAAAACAATAACAATAAAGTTTGAAGTATCAGGCGTGACATTAAAAGCAGACGCTTTGATGCTCCACCTGAGAGTAATTCTGTAAGGCTTGTCACCAGCATTCAGACATTAATTCTGTTTGCTTCACAGCCAGACAGGACACGGGAAAAAAATAATAAAAAATTATATATGTATATATATATATATATATATATATATATATATATATATATATATATATATATATATATATATATATATATCTTCCCACCGATCCACAATGTCCTGAGTCAAGGTCAGCAGCACACAGTCCCCACTATAAACATGTTGCTAGCGCACTGCTTTCCCCTGGCCATGGAACACTGGACCAGCTCTATGACTTGCCGGTGAGAGTTGGACTCTGCCAAGGCTGCCCTTTGTCACTGTTTCGTAACTTTTATGGACGAGATGTCTAGGCATAGCCATGGTTTTGATGGATCTGTTTTGGTGGCCTAAGGATTGAGTCTGCTTTTTGCAGATGATGTGGTCCTGTTGGCTTCATCAGAACATGATCTCCAGCTCTGACTGGAGCGGTTCGCAGTGTGGGATGAGAATCAGCTCCTCTAAATCCGAGACCATGACCTTGAGACGGAAAATGGTAGAATGCATTCTCCAGGTCAGGGATGAGGTCCTACCCTAAGTGGAGGACATTAAGTATCTCGGGGTCTTGTATACCAGTGAGGAAAAGATGGAACACAAGATCGACGGGGATTGGTGCTGCGTCTGCATGGATGCGGGCGTATTACCGATCTGTTGTGGTGAAGAGAGCTTTCAGTTCACATCGCGATCTACGTTCCTACCTTTACCTGATCACGAGCTTTGGGTAGTGACCGAATAAATGAGATCGCGGATACATGTTTCACATCAAATCCTCATTGATTTGACATTTAGACATCCATTCATGAGAAACTGAAAGACTGTTTAAATAAATGCAGTGAAAATAAAAATAAACTATGTCACTTGGCGATTACAAAGTAAAGAAAATACTAAATGTATCACTTATCCTCAGATTAAATGAATTATAGGATTTGTTCTTAAAAGGTATTTCTTCATATTTTTCTATATTTGGGGATAATATTCAAGGGTGGAAGGATTTCATTTTTAACTTTAAAACGGCATGCTTGATTGGCTGCTGCCTTGTTGATCCAGTCCCCTGTGGGAACAGTTTCAAGGAGTCACATCTTCCTGTTTTTAAGCTTTTCTAGGGTTACAGGAGCTTTCTGGTAACCTGCCCTCACTCTGACTCTGGAGATGTGAATGCAATTTAACAAACGAACTGAGTTACTCTGACACCGGAGCCAAAGAGATAAAGTTTTCCTAAAAAAAGAAAATTCATGCTTCTAGCAAAGATGCAACTTTCTCTTTTTATGTGACAATTTTTTGTCATTGAAACAGATGCAAAAAACTAAATTATTGTTCTCTGAAATGTCTAGTTTTGTTGAAAAAGAGATTAATTAGATGCACACAGCATTCACCACACAAAGGCTAATTTATACCAGTTAACACTTGTAAATGAGATTGTTCCACACATGACAGATTGATGACAGCCTTGGAGAAATCTTTTCTGCACAGACAAGTCTGACTAGAGGTGGATGATTTAAACAGTTTGCCATTTTTTTTAATGAAGCGAGTGCACCCATTTTCAAACTGGTGAAAGATTTCACGAAAAATGTGGCTTTTATAGGATCTCAATCAGGACTGCCTGTCACTCTGATGGGCACCGGGGCTCAAAGGAGGCTCAGTGAATGGCAGCAGTGGTCGTCCGTGCAGCTGCATGAATGGCACCTGTAAAAAAGAAAAAAGACAGGGTTTTATTCTCATGCTGTCATGTTTGTGAAGCGTCATTACCATGTAAAAAACACAGAGCAGTCTCCCTGGTTGATGCTTGAAAATGTTGCTGAATTTCAGCACATTTTTGGAGCCCATATTTTGTGCTCTTGACACAAATCCAGGTTCTACATTTGTTCAGAACCACGAGTCTCCACTCATCTGTTCATGATCAGAGATAATACAAATCCAACAAAGGCTTGTTGTCACCTCATGTGTGAAATTGCTGGAAAAGCTTTCTGTTGGCTTGCCTCATGAGGGGGAAAATGTTGAATTCGATGGTATTTTAGCAGCAGCTGTCATCATCAGCGGAGTGTGTAGTTACACAAAACAAAGAGAGATTTTCAGCATGGAAGGATGGCTGCATTTGCAGTTTTTGAGCGTTTAGCTTTGCGTCCATCTCATCCAAAGTCTTTAAATGTAAATTTTGTCTTCAAAATATGGTCTTTTTCTATGGTATAATTATAATTTAGCTACCAGAAGAGAATACCATATTTACCACTGATAGAGATCATAGTTTACACTCCAATCAGGGCTTTCTACCAGATGCATAAGTGGCACGCGACGTAATTGAAGCATTTTCCCTATGAGCTCGCCAGCGTTTCTATTTCCACATGGAACGTTTCAGATGTGAATCGGTAGAAAATGCTGTCCACACATCTGTTCCCACAAGGTCACAAAATCACAGGAGAATTGCTAAATCACACTAATATGCATATTAATTGGCAGCTAATTAACAGTTAATTTGTGTTCCCTAAACTAAAGCGATACCAATGTTTCTTTTAAAAAAAGAAAACTACAAGTGGCACGTTTTATAAAAAAACAAATACACTTGTGCATTTTCTTACAATTCTTGTCAGGTTCAGAGCAGGAGGAGTAGGACCCAATATGCAGAGCACCAGACGACATGAGGCAGGAGTAACTGAAAAAGGTAGAATCCTTTATTTTGGGGAGTTTATCCAAAAACGACAGACAGGAAGTCGAGTCAGGTATCCAGAAAACACGAACAAGTTCAGGAGTCTTTAAACGAGCAGGAGTCTCAGGTTTTACACAGGGGAACAAAACACGCTGACAACAACAATGGACCAACAAACACTGAGGGACAAGACAGGCCTTTTAAACAGAGAGGGAGGCAATCAGGGGAACAGGTGTGAGGAGTGAAATCTAGAGGGAAGACAGGTGGCATCAACAAACTAAATGGGGGAAAGAACTAAAAAGGAGGGAAGATAAACATAACCTATAAAACACTGAATAACTAAACCTAAAGCCTAAGGGCAAATATAAACAACTAATGACTAGAGGGATGAGGAGGACTAATACAAAATAAAATAGGAACTAGTGACATAGGAGGAAACAAGCCTAGAGAGAGCTGGGGAACAATGAGACACAGGAGGAGAACATGGAGTGAGAACAGGAGGGGGCTGGGGACCAGAGGGACACAGAACACAACATTTGTGTTTTAGAAAAGTTTTCCAAGCTTTCTTTCTAAGTTCACTGAAATTTTGTCATCATGTGAATCAATGGACTTGATTGGTGTAAATGCATTCCGAAGATCCCTCTGAAAGATGACCTCAGATGTATGGAAAAATTAATAACACACACACACACACACACACACACACACACACACATATGTATATATATATATATATATATATATATATATATATATATATATATATATATATACATATTCAATTCAATTCAATTTTATTTATAAAGCGCCAAATCACGACAAGAGTCGTCTCAAGGCACTTCACATAATAAACATTCCAATTCAGGTCAGTTCATTAAGCCAATCAGAAATAATGTTTCCTATATAAGGAACCCAGCAAATTGCATCAAGTCACTGACTAGTGTCAGTGACTATACAGCAATCCTCATACTAAGCAAGCATGCAGCGACAGTGGAGAGGAAAACTCCCTTTTAACAGGAAGAAACCTCCAGAGGATCCTGGCTCAGTATAAGCAGCCATCCTCCACGACTCACTGGGGATGGAGAAGACAGAGCAGACACACACACACACACACACACACACACATACACGCACGCACACACACACACACACACACACGCACACACACACACACACACGCACGCACACGCACACGCACACACACAAAGACAAGTAATGTGTCTATAGTTATATTGTGGTGTATTAGTAAATATTCTATTTGGTGAGATAAACTTTATTGTATTTATCCTAGTGGATCTATAATTACAGGGGTAAACTAGTAGTAGCACATCCAACGTCAAGGAAACAAAAAGTTATTATCAGGAGAGAGAGAATGTTTAAGTGGTTAGCAGCAGTGTGCCCCATCCATGAGGCCACCACAGCTCAGCAGAACGTATATATATATATATATATATATATATATATATATATATATATATATATATATATATATATATATGTATACACACACACACACACATATATATACATATACATATATATATATATATATATATATATATATATATATATATATATATATATATATATATATATATGTATATGTATATGTATAGTACAGTCTATGAAAATGATTTGTATTTAGATCAAAACTACAGCCATGCTCAATGATTCATCATAAACAAACTGAAATAATACAGGTTTATTTATTATTTTATCACCAAATGTTTATTAAATAATGACCTATTTTAAATTGTTGCTTCCCCCTTTTGTTTCACACTATAAACTACATTAATCATTTAAACATAGATGGGAAGTGTGGTTGACCAGCTTTTTCAGCATTTTGTTTTATCTTCTAATGAGAGGCATTTAAAAACAACCACTGCACATTCTGGAGCTGTTTCACCTCTCAGCAGCCTCCGTTAGTGCTTTTCTTGGTTCCTTGTGTGTTCTGAGGGCTGAAACTAACAAATAGACACCAACATCAAAGCTTCGAGACCCCAATAACTAAAAAACACCAAATCCTCTGAACATCCAGCTGCTCAGGAGGCAACACGAGTATCAGGATATGTAGACATGGAAAAGAATATGTGTGGCGCACAAGTTTGGCAGCTAAACATCAAGTGGAGCTGAAAGGATGAGACGGAGATGGCGGGATGCTGAGGAGAGAAAGCGGTGGCGATTTGAATGTCTGCTTTGAAAAATGGTTGCAAACAGCCACGGCAGTTAGAATACAATAGAGACATTTAAACTGTAGCTAATTGCAATCAACTGAAACATAAAGAGCCAAATAAAAATAAATAAATAAATAAATAAAGCTAATCCAAAGAACACTCAAAACTGGCAAAAAAAAAATCATTCAAGTGATAGGAGAGATTTTGGCTTCTCTTCAAATGCAGGCATGTTTCCATGCCAGCTGTGAGGTGAGGAGCAGTAACATTGTCAAAATGTTAAAAAAAACTACAGATTTCCACGGTAAGTCATTTTTCCATGGAAAAAAAGAAGAAAGCTAAATGTCATTTGATTCTCGAATCACCACGACAGATTCTGCTTCCAGACCTCATGCTGTTTGGGTCGTAACACCGTGTGTGTTACAAAAGGGTGTTCACACTGAGCATTACGATAAAAGGCTGAGGAGTGGATTATCCTGCTAGAGACATTTTGGAAGGTTTCTGTTGACGCAAAGGGCCGGGTAGTTCACTTCCCTAGAGACGGAGACATTTTACAATAAATACCAAAGTTTTTGAGACTGTTTTAAAGAACAAGTCACCCCCTACCATAGTCTTACTCTACTCCAACATCCTGGTTGAAACATGCAACAAATGCTGTTGCCAGGCACACCGAGAGGGCGAACCCTCTAACAAATACACACACAGGCTAATGACATTGCGACATCACAATGTCATAAAGCCATCATAATGGGCTGCATTGGGGCACAGTTGTTAGCACTGTTGCCTCGTAGTAAGAAGGTTGCAAGTTCAAAACCCGGCTGTTGCCTTTATGCGTGGAGTTGCATATTCTCCCCGTGCATCCATGGGTTTCCTCTGATTTCACCCACAGATCACAACATGCCCTATGGGTTAACAATTGTACATCGCTTTGGATAAAAGCGTCTGCCAAATAAATAAGCGTAAACATAATGTCCCAACTAACATCATAGTGTACCTCTTAGCCAATGGCAATGGCAGGTTTAAATTCAAATGCTGTGCAGAGTTTTTACCTGAAAACACTGACAGTTTTAGGCACAATATTTAAATTTTAATGAAGATACACCAAAGTGCTAGCCTGGCAAGCCAGACTAAATAAATGTATTATTTAGTCTGGCCATGTTCCATTGACGGCTCTCGGTTGTGGGGCGGGTTCTACCGTTGTCTTTCAAATGATCTCCGCATTCCACTGGACAATGAATGTGACATACTCTTGTTTCACTCTGTTGCATCATCCCACCCACCAGGCATATAGAGTGCCCTGATTGGCCCACAAAGTGGATAAAGCTCTGTGATTTGTTCACCAAGCAGATAGAACACTATGATTGGCCCACCATTATGGACCAATCACAGCTCTTTATGCGTTTGAAACCCCTCTAGAGAGCTGTGATTGGCTAGTCAGAGTCCTGGTAGGAGCTGCGGAGGTTCCAATGGAGCGTTGCAAAGCAAGAATTTGGTCTAGTTCACTAGGCTACCAAAGTGACACATTATTGACTACACGTGTCTACAGCATGATTAGACACTCATATGACGTTCATTTGGGGCGACGGTGGCACAGGAGTTAAGTGCTCACCCTGTAATCGAAAGGTTGCAGGTTCAAGCCACGCTCAGTTTGTCACTGTCACTGTGTCCTTGGGCAAGACACTAAACGCACCTTACCTGCTGGTGGTGGTCAGGGGGACCAGTGGCGCCAGTGCTCAGCAGCCTCACCTCTGTCAGTGTGCCCCAGGGCAGCTGTGGCTACATTGTAGCTCATCCCTCCAGGGTGTGAATGGCTAAACGACTGATTGTTTTGTAAAGCACCTTTTGGGTGTTCTGGGACTCTAGAGTCCCCTTCAGACAGGCCATGAAAAACGGAAATGTTCCGGAATCTGTCCATAAGACCTTTTTGTCTGAATACAAACATCCGGATAACGTGTTCCGGAATTTAACCGGACGAAGCCCCTAGTAACAGGCCCGGACTTGTTACGGACAGGGTGGCTGCTTCAGACTAGTGAGGTAAAGTTCCGGACAAGGGGGAGGGGGAGGAGGAGGGGACGCTGTGCGCACCTAGATAGCCCGCTGCTGTAGCATGCGGCGAACCACGGCAGCTCGCTTCCTACGGTACCGCCTAGACGCGCGACGGAGCGCTTCACACTGCTTCAGTGATTCCTTTAACCATTGAGCTTCATCATCCAGGTCTCTTATGCGTCTTCGTGTGTGCAGAATTATGCTTAAGCGCCTCGTGATTTTTATCTTGAGGGGCGCTATAGAAATGATATTTTCTTCTTCTTCTTCTTAACATAAGTCCGATTCTCCCCCACCCCCCACCCCACCCCCGCCGCCGTCAGACATCTGGAACTTTTCCCTGCTGTGTGAACGCAGCCGAAAGGACAAGTTCCGGTACAAAAGTGGTCTGTCTGAAAACACAGTTCCGGTTAAAAACTGGATTGAATTGTCCGCAAATGTTCCAGAATGTCAGTCTGAAAAGGGCTTAGAAGGTACTACATCAAATAAAGGCCATTTATATAGTTTATCAGCAAAAAATGATAATTTGATGGTGGCTTGCTTTTTAAGAAGCAACTGTGTTAAATTAATGTTCGCAAAGTTGCTAAACCTGAGATGTTGTTTGCTGGATATCAAACACATCTAACTGCCAGTACTGCTGGGGATGTAGGGACTGAGAAGATCACCAATGTAAAATGGTGCTTGTCCATGTCGGGCCGAATGAACTTTGATGTTAACCAGCAGCCAGTGAAGCTGGAAGAGGAGCCGGCTAACGGGTTGTTTTTGATGTCACCATCAAGGAAATTGGATTTGAACCACCACTCGTATACGAAAGAGCTGCTTCTGGAGGAGCAGCAGCCCTACTCAGATCCCCTCAAAAATAACAGAGCTTCTCAGCTTACAGCAGCCTGAGCAGGGGATGGGTGGGCGTGGCCAGCTCCAGTTTTTTTCTTAAAGTGACAGAGCCCTGAAACGGCACTTTCTGAAAGGTAGTGAAAATGTGAAAAAAATATAAATACACTGAAATCACTTTAATGAAAAGATATTTTAAACATGTTTAGTATCGATCATAGAACTACTAGTGATGATATAAAACAATGTCAAAACGTTGGAATTTTTTAAATGAAGATAAAAACGATATAATTAAAACGTATAATGAAATAAATTTGATTCATTTCTGTATTAAGTTCATCATAATCTAAGTGTGATGTATTGGTAAACATGTGTGTATGGATGTATAACATGTTTCACTTTTGTAGACTGTTTTGAATATTCAGCATTTAATTTAAGCTACTTATTGAATTTATGGCCTAAAGAGTGTTGGGCAAGTTAACAAATTGTTTTTATTCAAAGACTTTCAAATATTGTAAGCTATTGATATTATTTTATTTTAACTTTTTAAAGGGGGCAGAGATTAACAAGAGATTTTCTCTTATTTCTGTTCCTTTTCATTCTTGATTGTTTATTTGCATGTTTGTGCATGTTATTTTTTTATTTATATATTTTTTTTGTGTACGTATACTTGAATCAGATAAAGGTTATGATTGGATTTATATCTTAAAAATAGTTATAGTATGACTGAAAATGTGTTTAAACTTATTAATTTTGCAGAGATGAAGCCAGGTAAAACACATAATTATTATACAAAGAGTCTAAAACCTTTCTCATTTATCAGGCCCAAGGGGTGGGTTTTAAAAGGTGTTTGATGTCTTCAAAACACTAAACCAAGCACAGATAGAGAGAGTTAGGATTGAAGGAGATGTTTTCTGCACCTGAAAGATGCGAGGATGATAGGACCAGAACAGAATGGTCAGGATGTTCCCCGTCTTGTAATTTCATTGTTCTGTTTTTAAGTTTCATTTTGTAATTATGTCTCGAGTTGGTCACAAATAGAACCACAAAGAAATGGAATGTACGACATTTTATGCAGGATATTTTCAGGCACATAAAAGAAGGGAAGCAAAAGCAGAGGAGGGGGTAGATAGTGATGAAACGACTGAAAAAGGGGGTGTAAGAGTAGGAGAGTCAGACTAAACCTCAGGAAGTCACTTAAAAGCCTCCAAATCATCTCTGTCTTACTTTTTTCCCCATTAAACTTCAAAAGTTCAGAAAATGTCTTTTTCTTATTGACCACAGTGTAGGCACTCGCCTTACAAACGTATGACAGCACAGTTCCTTTACCCCTGTAACGGAATTAAAGTGATGTAACTAACCAAAGTTGTATTTTAATACACTGTTAGTAGTTCACTTTTATAAACAGAAGAATAGGCTGTTTTTATCATCAGGGAGTTTAATTAAACACTCTGTATTGACTTTGAGACAATAAAAGAGAGAGAGATGGGATCGTTTGAGAATCTTTAATTTCTGAATTATAAATTCTAAACAATCTACCAGGACTACTCTGTGATGGATGAGAATGGATTCGGATGTTGTGTTGGTGCGTGTGTGTGTGTGTGTGGGTCTGGTTCAGATTCTCTAGGATGACGTAATCGAATCTGGTCGTCTTTGTTATGACTAGATATCACGAGGCTTATAAAGTGATGACATGAGCCGCTATTTTGCCGTGTACGTACCCAGTGGGGTCTCCCAAGTAGATCAGGAATTGCCAGGTCTGGAAACCTCGGATGTACGATGGAGCTGTCGGTGCAGCGGTCACAACGTTTCAAAACCCGTCTGGAGGGTCGGCCCGGTACGATTCAGCAGCGTCAGCAGTTGCTCTTATTTTGAAAGGACGTCGTCTGGTTGTTAAACGACGAAAATCTCCCGTTTCACAGTTCTTAGTTTAAAGAAAACGCATCCGGCCAGGCTGCGCTTGTCTTTAGGATGATGGTGAATAGAACTGAAGTCAAAATGGAACTCACTTAAAATGGCGTTGCCTTGTTTTATATCTCTGGATTGTTGATAAGTTTCAGTAAAGTAGATTGGACACTTGAAGTCAACACCAGATTCTCCTGCGGCAGCCGAAAGCTCTGATTGGTTGGAACAATGTGTCATGCGTTTCTATGGAGATGAGGATCAGTATGTCTGCACCGTAGTCCTGGTTTCATTAAACATAATTCATGACATATTTATTTCACAGATCATTCACTTGATTATTGTTGATCAACATCTGTTTTGCTTAATAATTTTAATCACAAATAAAGTACTTTGATTAAGTAAAGCTTCTTCTTCTCCTTCGGACTCTTCTCCTGGAATGTAAACAGTCTGAGGAACAACCCGACCTTGGTTTTTCTACACGGTGTTATTGTGCCCAGGGGCCAGCTGTATGGAGTTGAAAACCATGAACTTCATAACCTTACATATCCCCCCTTTTCAAGGTCAATGTGGTCCTTCAAGAGACCACTTGGTCGTTGAACCAACCCAAGTTATGAAGAATCTTGACAACAGAACCGGATGCGATCCCAAGGGAACAGCCATCTGTGGTGAGGTACGAACCCCACGCCGGAGAACAGTCTCGCATACTCCTCAGGAAGAACACAAGTCAGCAGGTTATTAATTATTCCCCATGGAAGCCATAAACGAAGCAACAGCAACTTCATATCCTCACGGGCAATAAAGCAAAGCAGGAGCAAATCTTGAACGTATCCACGAACAGGGTAGTATTCCAATTAAAAATCGATTGTTGTATCCGCAGGCAGGGCAATATTCCAAATAAAAATTGAACTTTGAAAGAGTACTTATCGTAATCCACAAAAAGGGAAGAGCGGGTGACAGTAAACCCAACGAATGAGGCGTCTCAGCAGCCACGCCGGAACCACAGTCGTCCAAGGCCAACAAGCCGGAGCACCACCCAGGAGTAGTCGATGCAGATGACGAGTCACGGATCCACCCCCAGGAAGCAGGATCCTCACAAGCTCAGCAGAGGAGAGAGAGCACAGTGTAGGCACTTCAATGTAGACACGACAAAAGTGCATTTCATGTCATCAAAGAAATAAAAATAATAAAAAACCTAACTCTATGAGTGCCTTTTGTACTATGTGTTAGTTTTAAGTGTAATTACCCATTAAGTGAAGAAATGGATGCAGCCCTGACTGTGTAAGATGCAAAAAGGGATGATGCGAGAAGCAGAAAAATGAAAGAAACCCTAACTGGTATCAGTGAATCCTCACTGCAAATACTTGTGTCAGGACAGGGGCAAAACTGGTTATAGCCCCGTAGGATAAATCAAAGAATTGATAATCACAAACATAATATTCACTGTAAAAATCAACTGATCAAAGGTACTATAAAAAAAACAGAAATGTAAATCAGTACTAAAATGTAAATCAGTGGTTAGTAATCATGTTCATGTTAATGTACCCCTAAGGAATGGTGATTAGTAAAGATTAAAAAAAAACAAAATTTTGGACAACAGTACTATGTGACCTAACCCACTCACTGTTACCTGGCCTTTTACCTGACTCCAGGAGCCCACAGCACGTCCGTCTCAACACACCTTAAGTCTGCACGTGACGTATAACAGGAAAGACAACCATGTACACTCACAACAAACAAATTTGTGTAATCAGAGATAGAAATCTGTGGAACCAACGGGACGTATTTATCACCCCCCTTTTGAAGTCGGTGGATTGTTGTTGTTGGTATCGGCCAAATCTGTGGGACCCTTGTGCAGTTTGATATGGTCCCTGTGTACCCATTTGTAGACGGGCGCCTTGTTTTTGTTGGCGATCTTGATCTGATACACGACCGGAGAGATCTTATCTGTAATCAGGTATGGACCCGACCATCTGGGCAAAAGTTTCTTAGCCAGCTTCCCCGAGGTCGCAGTGTTGTTACCTGTTTCGGGAGCGAAAATGTAGTACCAGGCCTGGTCACCTACATCGAGTTCGGGATGTGAGGCTTTCTTATCATAATAAGTTTTTCTGCCTTCAGCTGACTTTCCCAGAGATGCCTGTGCGAACGAGAATGCTGCAAGCAGGTGAGTTCGCAGGTTCTGGTCGTAGAAGTGGTCTATGACCTTCTCAATCTGTAACAGAAGTTCCGGGGGTCTACCCGGTGGCGTCGAGAGTGGTGGTGAGGTCGAAATCGCGTCCCCCCGCGAAAGATATGCCACCGAAGGGCGTCCGCCTGTCTCAGGCCACGGTTTGTACGGCTTTGGCTTCCGCACACGTGCAAACAGTTGTCCGGACGCACCGCTGATTCTAGCGTCAAGGCGTTGGAGACAGTCCAACCCTAAGAGCATGGGAATCGGCATCCCCTCGGTGATGTACACGAGGTGTTTAAAGGACATGCCTCCTATCGAGATGTTGACCTCAGTCGTCGCAGCCGCGGGTGAGGGAGCGCCATAGAACTCGTCAAAATCCTTTGGGCCCGAAATGAGTGTGGGGGGTGAGATGTCCTCCCCCCTTTGTTCGCACATGCTGCTGTAAAGAGCTCCGCTGATGAGCGAGATGTCCGCTCCTGTGTCTAATAATGCGACACAGCGATGTCTCTGATTAACAGTGACCTCCACTGCGGGCCTATTAGATCCCTTTCTCACGACCAGAGGTGCAAGCAAAATTTTCTCAGTGACGGCGGTGGTAGTAGTGGTACTGCGGTCGGCATCTGCGGGTTCATCGCCTAACATCGCCACGGATGGAACGATCGGAGAGGTGTTGTCTCCTTCCTTTGAGGTGTTGTTTTTCTCCTGTGAATCAGAACCTGTGAAAACATCAACCTGCAGCATCCCAGTCTCATTTTGTGGCTTCTCAGGCAAACCCGGAGCTGCCGCCCGTGTCGCCTGAGAATCACGCATGAATTGTTTGACGCCCTCGACGTCTTTCTGAAGGTTGCAGATCATGTTCACCATGTTAGTCATCATTGGAAGGAAAGTGTTTTGCATCGCCTGAAGTTGAGATGATAATTGCATCGTTACCTCTGAGTCCATTTTCCAAAATATCAAATAGTCTTTTCTTGTTTTATTTACCAATTTACTCTTTAAATTTGCCTTCTAATTAGATGTTTATTTAGAAACAACCTTACCTGTAGATTTTTTAAAAGAAGTAGTCACAGGGAAGTTTGGCTGGTGAATGATTATTTTGGGCAAAATTGTTCAATAATGCCAAAAATATCATTGTCATTTGACCTGCCCAAGATGGCTGGTCGAGCTACGTGTCGGGCACCTAAGATGGCGGACCGCCGCGCATGCGTCGTCCGACACCCGGCTTGGATCCCCGTAGCAATCACACGATTCTGAACACTGCAGCGTGTTTCAGAACCGCCGCTAACGTTACCTTAAAGTACTCCGTACCGGAAGGTTTAGCGGATTAAAGGACGCAGTTCCGCTGCGTCGGAACGGCTAGAAAGCTCCGCGGGACGCGTTCCCGAGCCGTCACACCGAGAGTGGCTAGTTAGCTCTTCGGCTAATGCTAGCGAACGCCCTGTAGCGATCAGGGTCTCAAAATTGCCTCGATCAACCAACGGGCCTCTCGCTCCGTGATTGAAAGGGTCTCATAAGTGTACGCAATCTGGATTCAGTACCGCTCTGCGGGTGTTCTCGGCTGACAGCGTTAACCGAGCAGTCAAGCAACGGCAGGTGCTAACGAGAATTCCGACTAAGAACAGCGCGAATCCTGCGCTCATCGAATGGAAATAAATTTCCGACGGAGTCTTCAGTCTCCGATTACACAAATGGACGCACACAGTGTCACAAACACCACGACAAACAATAAACAGACGGTTCCAATGCAATAAAACAGGAGAAATGTTTACCCTTAGATGTAGGCCTCAAAATGGCCACCAGCACACGTCAGCACTTAAGGTGTTTTGATGAAACAGCGCCTCCCGTTGGAGGGTGATGAATGTGCACCCCCCTTTCTAAGAGCTGAATGAGGAAGCGCTTGCCTTTTCCTCTTTCTCTAACACACAGACAGTGCCAAAATGTCTCAAATTTGGCACAAAGTGTAATAAACTGTGCAGATATCAAGCTTGGCTCGCCATATGTAACGGAATTAAAGTGATGTAACTAACCAAAGTTGTATTTTAATACACTGTTAGTAGTTCACTTTTATAAACAGAAGAATAGGCTGTTTTTATCATCAGGGAGTTTAATTAAACACTCTGTATTGACTTTGAGACAATAAAAGAGAGAGAGATGGGATCGTTTGAGAATCTTTAATTTCTGAATTATAAATTCTAAACAATCTACCAGGACTACTCTGTGATGGATGAGAATGGATTCGGATGTTGTGTTGGTGCGTGTGTGTGTGTGTGTGGGTCTGGTTCAGATTCTCTAGGATGACGTAATCGAATCTGGTCGTCTTTGTTATGACTAGATATCACGAGGCTTATAAAGTGATGACATGAGCCGCTATTTTGCCGTGTACGTACCCAGTGGGGTCTCCCAAGTAGATCAGGAATTGCCAGGTCTGGAAACCTCGGATGTACGATGGAGCTGTCGGTGCAGCGGTCACAACGTTTCAAAACCCGTCTGGAGGGTCGGCCCGGTACGATTCAGCAGCGTCAGCAGTTGCTCTTATTTTGAAAGGACGTCGTCTGGTTGTTAAACGACGAAAATCTCCCGTTTCACAGTTCTTAGTTTAAAGAAAACGCATCCGGCCAGGCTGCGCTTGTCTTTAGGATGATGGTGAATAGAACTGAAGTCAAAATGGAACTCACTTAAAATGGCGTTGCCTTGTTTTATATCTCTGGATTGTTGATAAGTTTCAGTAAAGTAGATTGGACACTTGAAGTCAACACCAGATTCTCCTGCGGCAGCCGAAAGCTCTGATTGGTTGGAACAATGTGTCATGCGTTTCTATGGAGATGAGGATCAGTATGTCTGCACCGTAGTCCTGGTTTCATTAAACATAATTCATGACATATTTATTTCACAGATCATTCACTTGATTATTGTTGATCAACATCTGTTTTGCTTAATAATTTTAATCACAAATAAAGTACTTTGATTAAGTAAAGCTTCTTCTTCTCCTTCGGACTTTTCTCCTGGAATGTAAACAGTCTGAGGAACAACCCGACCTTGGTTTTTCTACACGGTGTTATTGTGCCCAGGGGCCAGCTGTATGGAGTTGAAAACCATGAACTTCATAACCTTACACCCCTGATCCTAAACTGTTTTTTTACAGAGAGCTAAGTCCATTGTGAGACTGAGCAAACAGTCAACTGGTATTTATTGACTCTGATAATCTGTATCATTTAGGAAAAGATGTTGATGTAGAGACGGGATACTTGCAGCAGGCCCACACCAATGTCTCTGGTTTAGATGAGGTCCTACGGGTTGCTTATAAAGGCGTGTTAGTGGTCTAAAAGGATTTAGGTTTAATTCTTGGAGTCGCAGAAATGGTTCGCCTCAGAGTGGCATCCATAGAAAAACAGCCTTTGAATAAAGGCATGGTGATTGCCAGTTTTATTCTAAATAAGATTTAATGGTAATCTTTAAAAATGATCAAAAGGCAACAAAAATGCCATTTGGACTAAGTGAAAATGACCTTTTTTGTTTGCTTTTACATTTCTCTGAAACTTTCTGCATTCTCCTATCTTCTCAAATCCATTCCATCACAAATATTCCCCTCCTCCCTTTCCTCTGCACATTTTCATCCCTCTCATTGTTTATTCCTTTTTACCATCTTATTAAATCAATCCTTTTCCTGCTTCCTTTTAACTCTGCCCAATCCTTTCCCATCCGTCTCCTCGCGTGCTCTTCTTTCTTGCCTGTCTTTGTCTCCCATCCCATCTTCCACGGGAAAAGCAGCCCCAAAGGTATCTGATGTGTCATCTTGGATGTAAATTGGGTAATTGGATTTGGATGGATTGTGGCAGGCAGAAAGGACAGAGAAGATGAGACATATGGGATGCAGGATAAAGGAAACAAGAGTAGATGAATAAAAGGTGGAAGAAAACAGAACAGTCAAACAAATGTGGAAAAACATGTTTCCCTATATTTCTAATGTCCTCTTGCACTTTTTGTTTTTCTTCATGTACACCCACTTCAAAAGTTGGAAGTAAGGGCCTGAAACTTCTGGAAAGTCTAAATATTTAACTTTTTTTTTTTTTTTGTTCCCTGCACATCACAACATTTTAATGACCTGCACAGCATGAGGCTGCAGAGTTTGGCGAAAAAGAAGGTACCATCTCCACAAGGAGCCACATTACCAGAGACGTTATTTAATCAGTGAGGTCTTGTGGAGACTGCAGAGCTTCTACTGATCCCCACAGGTGAAAAGCAAAGAGCAGGTTTGGCTAATATGCATTTGGCTAGTCACTGCATGCTTAATTGCTAGTTGTCAGTACTGGAGAGCGGGTCTCCTTTGGCTCTACAACTTCAGCTGCCATCTCTTTTGGAGCTGTCAACAATGTGAAACACTCTGGCACATGAATTTAGTCCCCAGTTATCCTTGGTGTGTCCTGTCCCACCTGAGCTAATGAAGGAAGCCGCGTCAGTGTGGAGGAAGGGGGGGGGGGGCTGTGCACATGTGTCTCACACAAGAGCTGCCACTATGCTTCTAAACATACAAACGGAACTGTAACGGCACTCTTCAAAGCCCTACTATGTTGTTAGAGGTTTGAATGGCTGTTCTTCTTTCATTAATCTTCACTTTTTCACTTGATTTTTGTTTTTTACCGTTCAGTAGTCTTTTGTTCTTTTCCTTCACTTTTTCAGCTTTCTCCCTGTTCACTTAATTTTGCTCTCTTGTCCTCTCTCTCCTTGTTTCGCATTATCATTGTTTGGTGGTATTCGTCAGAAAAACTTGGATGACAAATGTAAAATATCAGTAGCCTGGCAAGACATCCTGTATATTTACAGATTAGGTCTGGCCATGAACCATTAAACCAGCTCTCTAATACTGATGGGATCTATGATTGTCTTTCTAACTGTCGCCACAATAAATTGGTCCTTGCACTAGGGGTTGTATGAACTAGTCGACTAGTCGACTTCATGGCTCTGTAGTGACTTTTTATGCCTGTCATCGACTAGTTGCTGTCACGTGATAATGACTGACAAGATGCAGTCCTCGGAAAAGACAGCAGGTGATGAGCCCCTGCGCGTCTGGAGGCGGAGGCGATGCGCTGTGCCAGAGCGTCGGTACTGACACCGGCGGCGGTAAAACGGACATTTAACCAAACTGTGACCTTTTCCCTCTTGCAATGTTACCTTCCCCTCACCCCATCCTAATCTTAACCAGCTTGCGCATGCAAAGCTTTGATTGTTAACGCGCTCCAGACATCTGCGTCCTGAGCACCGCCAAATCAGGTGTCACCACCTCAAAAACAAATTAAACACGCGATCGTTCATGTCGGCTCATTTCCTTTCATGTTTTTTGTCTGTTATTTGTGCCTGATGCGTTTCGCTGCTGCGGAGCGAGGTGCATCACCTGTTTTGTCCTCCGGTGACGCACCTCCAAAATTCCACTATCTCTGCTTCAAATGATTATTCATTTAATCTTTAAAGTATTTTTTAAGCCTCTACTGGCTCAATGAAACGTTTCTTAGTGTACCTTTAACTTAAACAGGGAGAGAAAGACTCAGGTGGAGTATGAGGGAGGATTTAACAAAATACTAAAGTATTATTATAATTCAATAGGTGAATACAATAAATGGTATATTTTTAGGTCATAAAAGAAAAACAGAAAGGTTAACAAAAAGGCTTTCATGCATTGATTTTTTTTTACCTAAACATAAGAAGAAGTTAACACTCATACACCGCTGGAAGCCTCTATGATATTATCTAAAATTCGACCCTTTTGGGAAATTACCTGAGGTTTTAACTAAAGGCTCAAGGGATGCAAAGGTTGACTAAAGCACTGCGGCAGTAAAACATTGACTTTCACTCGACTTTGCTTAACATGAGCTCTGACCTCAACAGCCTACAGAAAAACTAACCAGTTTAAAAAAAAATCTCCACCAATTAACTAACCCGGCGGTAAAACGGACATTTAACCAAACTGTGACCTTTTCCCTCTTGCAATTTTACCTTCCCCTCACCCCATCCTAATCTTAACCAGCTTGTGCATGCAAAGCTTTGATTGTTAACGCTCTCCAGACAGCCCGGTGGGCTGCCAGGCCCTGCTGATGAGTCTCACTTTTAAAACAAGCCAGCTGACTTGTTATTGGTGAAAAGAGAAGAGAAACAGCTTGGACATGGACCAGTATTGTAGACCCTTTCCTTTTCCTAGCTTACTAAACTTGCATGTTCTTAGGAATGAGTGTGTGTTGTGGGTTTTATAGAAGCTTGTGAATTTAGGTCTTTCACTCTATAGGGCTGCCAGGACCTGCTTGGCCCCCTCCAGGATAAGCGTCTACCCCCACCTTTTCTCACGAACAAGGCATGGCAGCAAAACAATCCCTCACCCCCCACCGATGGCACACAGAAGCGAAATAATCCATGTTGACATGGCCCCAGCTATCATTAGTTGACATGCTCAAACAAATGGATGTGTAAATGTACCACCCATCATCCCTGACCAGACATCTCTGAACAATATCAGAGATGTCTGGTCAGGGATGAAGAAGATCACAGGCTTCAAGCAGAGGAAGGATTGCACAGATGGCGGCCTGGACACAGCCAATGAACTGAACAAGTTCTTCAATAGGTTCAGTTCAGGAACAAACCCGGCATCCTCCTCGCCTGTCCCCAGCCAATCAGACATCCCATCCTCCTCTGATCCAACATTTTCCTGTCACACGCCAGCTCTTTTGTCCTCTAACGCAGTCATGGACTCATCTGGTTCTATAAATCTGTCTTCAACCAAGTCAGGAGATGCTGCTGCCCCAGTTACCTCCCCCTCCCACCTATCTGTCTCTAGAAGTCAGGTGAAGAGGCAGCTGGAGAGACTGAACAGGAACAAGGCTGCAGGTCCAGATGGTGTCAGCCCCAGAGTACTGAAGGCCTGTGCAGAGCAGCTCTGTGGGATTCTGCAGCACCTCTTCAACATCAGCCTGGACCAGGAGAAGGTTCCAGTCATGTGGAAGACATCCTGCCTTGTTCCAGTTCCAAAGAAAACTCGCCCATCAGTCAATGACGACTACAGACCGGTTGCCCTGACATCCCACATCATGAAGGTCCTGGAGAGACTCCTGTTGGTCCACCTGAATAAGCAAACTAGAACATATCAGGACCCGCTGCAGTTTGCTTATCGCCATGGAGTTGGAGTTGAAGATGCCATCATCCAGCTGCTTCAGCCAACCCACTGTTATCTGGACAAAGCAGGCAGCACTGTGAGGGTCATGTTCTTTGATTTCTCCAGTGCATTTAACACAATCCAGCCTGATGTACTTTGCCGGAAACTCCAGAAGACACAGGTGGGGGCCTCAACTATCGCCTGGATTAAAGACTACCTGACAAACAGACCACAGTTTGTGAGGCTGAGGAACTGCACATAAAACCAGGCGATCAGTAACATTGGAGCACCACAGGGGACTGTACTCTCATCATTCCTTTTCACCCTGTACACCTCAGACTTCCAGTACAAATCAGAGAACTGTCATCTACAGAAATACTCAGATGACTCTGCAGTTGTCGGGTGTATCAGAGATGGACAGGAAGCTGAGTGCAGAGAGCTGGTGGAGCGCTTTGTGGCATGGTGTGGAAACAATCATCTGACCTTGAACGTGAACAAAACAAAGGAGATGATTTTAGACTTCAGAAGAAACAGGGTGGAGTCAAACACTGTTTCCATCCTGGGAGAAGAAGTGGAGGTGGTTGAGGAATACAAATACCTTGGAGTTCACCTGGACAACAGACTGGACTGGAGAAAGAACAGCGAAGCCATTTAAAAGAAGGGACACAGCAGACTGCACTTCTTGAGGACGCTTAGGTCCTTCAATGTCTGTAGCAAGATGCTGCAGATCTTCTACAAGTCTGTTGTTGAGAGTGTAATCTCTTCAGCCATCGTCTGTTGGGGTAGCAGCATCAGAAGCAGGGACCTGAAAAGGCTCAACAGCCTAATAAAAAAGGCTGGTTCTGTTCTGGGGACGACTGTGGAACCGCTGGAGGAGATAATGCAAAGAAGGATTCTCCAGAGAATCAAGAAAATGATGGACAACCCTGAGCATTCTCTTCACAAGACTGTCCGACAACGGAAGAGTGTCTTCAGTCAGAGGCTTCTTCAGTTTGGCTGCAACACTGACCGCTACTGGACATCCTTCCTGCCAACAGCCATTGTAATATACAATAACTCTTTGATGACTTGATTATTATGATTATTCTGAGCTACTACAGCAATCAATTTCCCTCTGGGATTAATAAAGTATTATTGAATTTGAATTTGAATTGAATACTGTTCATATACCGTGAATCCTCTAATACAGGCCTGTATTCAGTTAACGGCCGGGTATCATATTTTGGCCGGTGTCAGAGTCGGCGGAGGTGAATAATTGCCGGCCTCTTATTGTGGCCGGGTGGAATGTGGTAACAAGCAAGTACGGGGGGCGGTTGTGTCATCGTCTCACTTTTGATTTGCCAGTGATAGACCGCGAGAGTAACTTTAACCGTGCGGAGACGAAGAGGAGGCGAAAATTTGATATCAATTTCAAAGAGAACGTGCTGATTATGCTGCAGAACACTCTGGGGAGCAGTAGCAGGGGTTGTATGAACTAGTCGACTTCACTATAGTGACTTTTTATGCCTGTCGTCGACTAGTCGCTGTCACGTGATAATGACCGGCTAGATGCAGTCCTCGGAAAAGACAGCAGCCTGCTGTCAGCAGGTGACAAGCTCCTGCGCTCGGGGAGGGGCCAACGCGCTGTGCCAGAGCGTCGGTACTGACACGCGATTGTTCATGTCGGCTCATTTCCTTTAATGTTTTCTGTCTTTTCTTTGCACCTGATGTGTTTCGCTGCTGTGGAGCGGGGCGCTTCACCTTGTCCTCCGGTGACGCACCGATCACTGATGCGGCCGGCAAGCAGTGAGCACTCCGCTGTTTTTGCAGTCGGTAGATCTTTTAGAACTGCAGTTCAAAGGTAACTCATAAGGTGAATATATATGAACCCAGGTAGCAGTTTTTCTTTAGGATTGAGAGGAGATGCAGGAAGATAATAAACAGGCAGGATAGAAAAATTGTCAAATAAAAACAAGTTAGTTTTTGTACCTGCTGGTTGCAACAAACAGACACCATTGAAGGTAATCAGAAGTGAGGAACAGAAAATGAAATAATTTTTTTAATGTTTAGAGCAGCAGGAACTCCGAGAGGCTGCAGGTGCATCAGTGAGTTTTCGGCCGCTGCGCAGGGGGGTGGGGGGTGGGGTGGGGGGCTGAAGCAGAAACTACCGTTGTTAAAAGAAATGTGTTTAACTTTGAAAATGTGGGCGCAATTTTAATTGTCAAAAACTCCAGCGAACCATTAGTTCATTTTGCTCAAATAGAAATAGAGGCCTGTCTCTAATACTGGCCCTCCTTCCAATAAAGGCCTGGAGCTTGATGAGCTTGAGTTAAATACAGGCCCGGGCCTGTATTAGAGGATTTACGGTACATAAATAATGTGACATGTTTTTCATTCACAAATTAAATAAAGATTCTGAGGTCTCAGTACATGGTTCCTAGTGTACATCATTGAGAATCATGCCTCATAATATTAATTTATAAGCAGAATGGTTAAAAAGATGTTTTCACATTTTGACCTGAATCACATATTTTTCAATCAACTAGCTACATAAATGCAGGGAAATGCACTATTGTTCATATCAGATTGTGGTCTGCAATTCATGTCATGCCAACTTTATTATTTTCCTTAGTTTCTTTTGTTCATGATAGTTGGAATCTGCTTGACTTTCTTCACTGTCTGAGCCTCTTCACCCTTTCCCTGCATCTATAACCAAAAATTCAGAGGGAGCTGAAGCTTTGTTCCTGCTCAACCCCAGCCATGTTACGAATTAAGCGTCACATGTAATATCAAGTTGCGCATCACCATGACAACTCTACCGATGCATGGCCGAGTTGGAAGATGGACAGAAATACAGATGAGCAGATTTATGTGTCATGACAATCAGCACCGTTTTCACACACAACTGCATGGGAATACTGAGTGTTAATAATTTTGAATTTGGTAATTTCACAGTAAATTGCCATTAATTTAATGTGAAAGTGTTACTATCACACTGAAATGGTCAAAATGTGTTTTTCAAACATATAGATGATTATAATTAGAGTAAATTTTTAATAATAAACACAATGATATGATATATTTAAAATTTGTATTCAAAAAATAGTAAATTTGTTTATAGATATAAAATAGTAAAGACTTAAAAAAAATAATATAATCTGGATTTTAGTTTTGTTTGTCTGCTTGTGCTATTTATTTTTTTTGTGAAAAAACACCCTAAACATTGGCTGCACACAGAAATAAAAACCCCTGCCTAATAAATGTCTAATTTGTTAGCAAGATTTATTTTTAATTCCCCAAACCTCTCAAGTTCAAAACATGAAAAAATATCCAACTTCAGACCAGACAGTAAGACCCTTATCATTCCACATACTGGAAATTATTTTAGTCTCCTCTCTCTTCTCTTCTCTATCCTCCCAATTAGCTTTGTGGAGTGCTCTTTCTCTGCTCCTTCCTCATCCATTGTGATAGCTTGAGTGGTGCACCTTGGATCATATTGATTTTGTTTCATTGTCTCACATCATCAGTGCCAAGCTGTCATGAGCTCCCGAGTCATTCATTATTTTATTTTTAAGAACAAAAAACAAAACACTATTGATAAAGTCACATCACATGTCGCTCATGCTGTGTAGATCTTCCCCACATGACTAGATGGCCTTAAAAACATTGTTTTTCACCACCAGTTAATCTTTTCTCCTTTATTTATACATGACTCTATCTCTCTCCCAGTTCTGTCAACCAACGCTGTTTTTGTTGGTTTGAATGATTGAACTGCACCACAGTCATGCACCTGAAAAACACACAGAAAGCTCCCCTCACTCTACATTTTATTGCAGCCGGTCAATGGCTTGTTAGCTCACATTTAGTACTGGCCAATCACTTAATATTTGGAAGTTTTGACTTTAAAGTGAGTTTGAATGTGATACAAGAAAATCCAACAGTAGTTCAAACAACCACTCGTTAGAACCAACGTCTACAGAATACCATCTGCGAATCCACAACATGGTGAACCTTGACGCAGAGGTACTCCATCACTTCTGTCAGCTATGAATGGGAGACCGAGGCTAAAATGCACACAAGCCCAGTAAACAAGGTAATAAGACACTAATAAAATGTTTCCCAGTCTGACAATTCTGAATTTCAGATGGTTGGGTCACAATTTGACATCTACAGACGTGGAAACAATTGTTGGTACCCTTCCATCAATGAAAGAAAATCCACAATAGTCACAGGAATAGCTTGAATCGGACAAAAGTAATAATAAATAAATATTCTATGAAATTTAACCAATGAAACTCAGACATATCTTTTCAACCATGCTTAAACTGAACCGTTAATGGAACACGCCTGGGAAAAAAAACATGGTACCCCTAGAAAAGACTGAAAATAATATGACCAAAGATACATGTTAATTGAAGGTGTGCCCACTAATTAGCATCACAGGTGTCCAAAATCGTGTATCAAGTCAGTGGGCCTATATATAGGGCTCCAGGAAGTCACTGTATTGTTTGGTGACATGGTGTGTACCACAATCAACATGGACCAGAGGAAGCAAAGAAAAAAAGTTGTCTCAGGAGATCAGAAAGAATGTTATTGACATGCATGTTTAAGGTAAATGTTATGAGACCATCTCCAAGCAGCTAGCTGTTCCTGTGACTACAGTTGTACATTTTATTCAGAAATGTAAAACCCGTGGTACTGTAGCAAACCTCCATGGATAATAATAATAATAATAATACATTTTATTTCAACAGCGCCTTTCTAAACACTCAAGGACACTTTGCAGACAGAGAAAAAATACACAACAATAAAAGACAGAACAGCATAAAACAAACAGACAGATTGGAGCAAAGAGAGTAACTATTGGAATGCTAGATGGAACAGGTGGGTTTTGAGTCTGGTTTTAAAGAGAGTGAGGGGGTCAATGTTACGGAGGTCAGGAGAGAGTGAGTTCCAGAGCTGGGAGCAGAGCGACTGAAGGCCCTGCTCCCTTGGTGACCAGACGGACAGGTGGGACAGAGAGGTGGATGGAGGACGAGGACATGAGGGAAAGAGTGGAGGTTGAGGGATGAAGGAGGTCCGAGAGGTATGGGGGTGCTAGGTTATGGATGGCTTTGAATATATATAGGAGAGTTTTTAATTGGATTCTGGAAGTGACTTGGAGCCAGTGGAGTTGCTGAAGAACAGGGGTGATGTGGTGGAAGGAGGGAGTTCTGGTAATGATGTGGGCTGCCGAGTTCTGGAGAAGTTGGAGTTTATGGAGGGATTTGTGAGGAAGACCGAAGAGAAGAGAGTTGCAGTAGTAAATACGGGACGGGATGAAGCTGTGGAGAAGGATGGCGGCTGAGTGAGTAGTGAGGGAGGGGCGGAGGCGATTAATGTTGCGTAGATGGAGGTATGTAGACCGGATAATATTTTTTATGTGGGACTGGAAGGACACCCAGACTTTTGACCGGGGGGTGGGGGTGGGGGGGGGGGGGGGGGGGGCAGACTAAGGAGTTGTTGACAGGAAGTTTAAAGCTGTGGCTTTTGGATAGTAAGGATTTAGTGCTGACTAGTAACTTTTCCGTTTTATCACTGTTAAGTTTGAGAAAGTTTGAGGTGAACCAGTCTGATTTCAGATCGACATTTGGTAAGGGAGGAAGGAGGGAGTGAAGAGGAGGGTTTGGAGGATGCATAGAGCTGGGTGTCATCCATGTAACAATGAAATGGATATCAAATTTACGGAAAATATTTCCCAGGGGAAGAAGGTAAGTAATGAAAAGAAGTGGACCGAGAACAGAGCCTTGGGGGACGCCAGTAGTGACAGGGAAGGGACGGGAAGTGAAGGATTTGAGTTGAATAAACTGAGTGCGGCCAGAGAGATATGAACGGAACCAATCAAGCGGGGTATGAGAAATGCCAAGAGAAGACAATCTATTGAGGAGGATGATGTGAGAGATGGCTGAACTCAAGTCGAGGAGGATGAGGATGAGAGCAGTCCAGAGTCGGCAGCAGTGAGGAGGTCATTAGTGATTTTTATGAGTGCAGTTTCTGTACTGTGGCCAGGGCGAAAACCAGACTGGAAGGGCTCATAGAGGCTATTGAGGGTGAGATGAGCATGGAGTTGAACAGAGATGATTTTTAGTATTAGAGTAATAGATGCAGTTTTGAAAAGTGAGGGAACAATACCAGTAGAGAGGGAGGAGTGGATTATGGCGGTTGTGAGGGGGAGAAGGGAGGTGAGACAAGTTTTAACCAGAACTATAGGGAGGGGGTCAAGAGAGGTGGAAGGCTTGGATTTACGGATAAGATCAGATATTTCACATGAGGTGGGAAGAAGAAGAACAAAATGACTGGCGGAGGGAAAGAATCTCAGGGGGAGGGGGAATGCTTGGAATTAATTGCTGGTGTATGGAAACAATTTTCTGAGTAAAGAAGGTTATGAAAGTCTTACATGAGTCAGCAGAATACAGGTGGGGTGGTAGAGAGTCTAGGGGATGGAGAATATTGCGCATTATTTATTTATTTATTTATTTATTTGTTTATTTATTTTTATTGCGCATTATTGAGATCAGAGTCCTGGAATTGCCTTCATTGGAAGAAACCAATCCAGAGTAGTAAGCAGATTTTGTAGGTGTAATAGAGTCCAAGTATTGAAGCAGATGAGTTTTGTGCATTTCTTTGAGTATTGCAAGACCAGTTCGTTTATGGAGGCGGTCGAGTTGACGTCCTTTGGCTTTCATCCGTCAGAGTTCAGGGGTAAACCAGGGAGCAGAGTGAGTAAAGGACACTGACAGAGTTTTGACTGGGGCAAGAGAGTCCAAGGTATTGTTGAGTGTGGAGTTATAATGGGAAACACAATGGTCAGGAGAAGCAAAACCGGGGATGGATATATTGTCAATAATAAATGACAGGGTGTCTGGGTTAATGTTTTTGATATTGCGGAATGAGATATGACGGATGGGCTTAGTTATGGAAGAGCAGAGGGGGATGATGAATGACAGAAAAATGTGATCAGATATATGGACATGCTTAGCAGAGCAGAAGGGGTTAAACCAGAGCAGCAGATTAGATCGAGAGTGTCCTTTAATGTGCGTGGGAAAATTAGAATATGTTTGAAAATCGAAGCTGTTGAGGCAGGAGGAGAAGTCTCTGGTGAGAGGGTGGTTCAAGTTGTCCATATGAATATTTATATCACCAAACAGAATGACATTGTGGGAAAGGGTAGTGAGCTGGGTGAGTAATGAGAAGTCATTTAAAATGTCACTGTTTGGCTTGGGTGAGCGGTAGATCAAGGCAATAACTGTAGGAGTGGGACCAGGTATTTCAAAAACAGAAGATTCCATGGAGCTGAAGGCAGGAGTGGAGACAGTCAGCACCTTCCACTTCTCGCAATAGAGCAGCACGAGACCGACCCGTGACCAAAGCCACGTGGATAAGAGAGGTAAACAAAGCCAGGGGGAGTGGAAGTATTAAGTTGGGAAAAGTCGATGAGTTGCTGCCAGGTCTCTGTGAGCCCGAAGAAGTCCAATTTATGGTCGGTGATGAAGTCCTGAATGAGCTGACCCTTGTTTGTGAGAGAGCGGACATTCAGGAGGACAGAGTTGACGTTGGTGTTATTGTGGATGGAGCTTGCTGCCTTCGCCAGGCTGGCTAGCGAGTGAAGATCCGCAATCCGACCAGGGTTACTGCGAGGATGGCGAGTTGTGGACCAGTATGAGGTTATTGAGTGGGAGTTATCCAGATGGAAGTTACGGCGAGACCCTCGATGGATGTATCTCCGGCAGGGAGGAAGGACGATCTCCGGGTGGAGCTGTAATGCTACCGGCGGAAGCACAGAGAGATGCCCGCGTAGCAGGAGGAGATCAGCCACCGTGTACTGGAACAGAGCTGCCCCAGGTTGGAGGAGAAGGGACAGGGCAGTCCAGAGGAGGGTCAACCAGATGAAAAAAACTTGCAGGCCCACATGATGAACAGCGGTGGGCAGCTAGCCAATAGCAGCAGGTCAACAGCCGAGAGGAGTAAGAGGTAGGTTTAGCCCACTCATACACCCAAACAACAAATTGACAACCAAACAGGATCCAAGGGAGGCAAAAAATATAGCACCCACTTTAGGAAAACTACAGTCAAGTGCTCCATAAAAGTGTAAAACACGTTAAAATCACGTTAAAATCACTGGTGAGCAGCGGCTGCAAAACGCGCCAGCGTCCACTCAACCGGAACCCAACGGATGTGGCTGTAAGTTGAAAAATGATGACACATCAAAGGCATGGATAATCTGAAAGTAAAATTGTTGGAAGTTGTTTTCTAAACTGAAAGCTCAATGAAATGTAAGTTGTGCATCTAGAAAGAAAAGATAGAAGGGCGTTGTGCATTTACTGAAGAACTATTGTACTGACTTGCCTTATGAAAATGTAATAGAGAACTGAAAAGGCCCAAGAATTCCAGTCAACAATGTTATAAAAAGGCCTTTTGCACTTTGCTGGGTAGCATACCAAAGAAAAAGATGTTTGGTTATTTGGCCACTGTAAGGTCAGAGGTCATCACACGGAAGTGTTTGGGCCATTTCTTCCACCTGTAGTATTGTGGGCCACATTTTAACAGTCTGGTCTTCAAACCAGAAAACACACTGCTTTACGACCTTGTTCCCAAGAAGGGAAACCATAATAATCGTAGATGGAAACCCAAAGTCCCGTGCAGGAGATGAGACTTTTACTTTTACTTTAAAGTTTATCTTTCCTGGCTCATAAATGATTTTATAATTACAAGCGTTATAATCACATTTTGTTGAATGAACAACTTGTTTAAATCCAAAGTGTTTTAATAATGTGTCCTATAGTTTACATTAATGAATGATGGGTTAAAATGAATGTTTTTTCATATCAAAGGGGTCAATTTTTCACCATCTAATTGACACAGCATAACCTTTCATACACGCCAGAAACTGCAAAGTCAAGACTGCACCAGCTGGACGATCCAGACGCACAAAACAACCTCTGCCCACTTATTGTTCCTCACTGGAGACAAAACAGTCTCCCAAGGTCCTGCACTCTGTAAAAGTCAGGCTGGTGATTCCTCGCCTTGAGTGAAATAATCAAGTGATGAATGAACAAAATGTTTAAATCAAATGTTTGAATAATCTGTGCTTAAACCAATGATGGCTTTTCAATGAATATTGCTCTTAAAATGATCCATTTCAGATCTTATGATCAGTATGTGTAGATTTAACAAGTTAATCTTTGTTTACACTCATACACACAAGATACTCATTAAGGTTAATATTCACCTCACATAAGAGTTTAAAGATTCTCATTCACAAAGTGTTAAAAAAATCTTTGTATCTGAAGAAGGCGTGGCTTTCTGAGGGATGTTGGTAAGACCCCAAATGTGTCAAATTCTGATTTGCCAAAAACTTGGCCAAAACTCATAACATGGTGGCTTATTAAAACAAGAATTACTTCCCGATTTATTCAGTTTCTCGCTGATGCTCGAACCGGCCAATTCGGAAACAAGAATCTTTGAGACTCTTTGACCTCCAGTCAAAAGTCTTTCTGCGACACTGCAAGCTGATACAGCCAAACAGCTCTTTTCAGAGCTGCTTCAAATCTCCTTGGATGCTGACAAGCAGTCCAACTTACTGTTGTGACCCGGAAGACATCTCAAGACTGGACGGGTTGTATCAGAGCTAATTTACGGGCTCCAGATACCGTGAGGTCACTTGACTTCTGACAATCTGGGTCTGCTGGGGCGTCTCCACCAGGGTTTGTAGACACAACAGATTGCGTCTGATGCTGTTTTTTTTAATAACCAACTCTCTGGTTTATAGCAAACAACAAATAATTTTACACCCAGATTTCACAATTTCTCTCAGATACAAAGAACGGTTGCTAAATGTCTGGCTTCCATTACAACATTTCACCCATCACATTAAATAACTCCAGATCCATTACACCACATAGCATTATTCATATCTTGTCATGTATAAATTGTTAGTTTAGGAAAAATAATTAAATTCATTTTAAAAACTATATACCTGACTCTGCCTGAATTAATACGGTGTGTTTGTGGTCCCTGAAGAAGCAAAGAACCCTAGAATCTTCTGACTAAACATTCAAAGATCAATCAGGCTGATATTTTATATTTATATGGAGTCATCACATCATATTGGTCATAATTAACTAATGTATTCCACTACACTGTAATGATTCATTTCAGATTGTAAATTACACCAGATTAGTATTTGTTTATTAAAATAATTAAATCTATCAGTATATTCACACCTCATAATATTATTTTTAATGTTTAACATTTTTGCTTCTCATAACTTTACAACACTTTCACTTATATAACCTCTCTAAGTATCCGAGTGAAGAAGTAATTTCCAGAGGAATTTTGTTCACGCCTTTAAAACTTGTCAAATTCTGGTTTGTCTAAATTAGTCAAGAACAGTTAATAAAAGTTAGGTCACTTCCTGGTTTAGCCGGTCCTATGCAGCCTACCAGTTCAGCCGACCGGGTGAGCAACGCACTTGGGACCATCCTCTTTTGACCTCAAGATTAAAAGCCGCTGCAGGACATCTAACTAGCAGACCCCAGTAGTTTCTCTTGGCTGGTGATGTCTGAATTCAAAGAGAGCTGCGACTCTGAGATTACAACAGCCAATCCACCTTCTGGTGACATCACCACTCTGGCTGCCTTTCCTCCAGACCACCGAGAGCTGCCGTCGGACTTGCACACTGGCATGGGATGGTTTTATGAATAATTTCTAGCTTCTTAAATCATACGGTCAAACCGATTTTACAACCCAGACATCACAAGATCTCTCTGATACTTAATAAAGTTTTGCTACGTAAACATTTAGCTTACATTCCATCATTTCATTCATTGTCTCTTATCTTGTACAACCATCATTTCATTCATGCTGTCCTGTATAATCATTGGTTTTATGTTTATGTTTATTTATTTGGCAGGCGCTTTTATCCAAAGCGACTTACAATTTATAACCTATAGGGCATTTTGTGATCTGTGGGGGAAACCGGAGTACCCGGAGGAAACCCACGCATGCATGGGGAGAACACGCAACTCCACGCAGAAAGGCCACAGCCGAGTTTCAAACCTGCAACCTTCGTGTTGCGAGGCAACAGTGCTAACCACTGCGCCACCATGCAACCCTCTTCTTGCCTCCTGAGTCACGGACTTCTCCAACACATTGACACACTGACTCATAGCAAAGGGCATGTTCTGGATTTAATCTGCTCTTCCAGTCTCACTCCTCTCAACTGCTCAGTTAGGGTTAGGGTGGGGGTGGGGGTTATGACACGTCTCACCTTTATGTTAATATTGTTCTATTTGATGCACTCCACTTTGAACTGCACCAATCCAGCAACTGCTGCATTTCAATAACTAGTATTAAAGGTGAATACACCAATATTTGCACAGAACAATTTTTGTTTTAAACTCTCAGTGACACACTTTGCAGGGGGGTGGGGGTGGGGGGGGGTGGGGGTGGCATTTAATTTTTCTTGGTGTCTGGAAAAACATCTCCTTTTGCCCCCCTTTATTTAACTTTCTGCCCCCTTTATTTTGGTCCAAGATCACTACTGGGCTGGCCCTATTAAACACGTTCTACACCCCTGCTTAGTAGACTTAATTAAGTATTTTTAAGCCAGTATAAAAATGACCGAGATACAAATTTACATATTTGGCATTATTGACCAATATCTTTGTGAACATTATAATAAAGTACATTTTTCTAGTGCAGAGAGGAGACAACCCATAGAAGTACTGATTTGATCTCATTTCAGAGAAAAGTAGAAAAGGTCAGATGCACCTAATAAATAAAATTACTAACAAACTCAGGAATCTGTTTCTTTGCTTCGTTGTTCTGGTGCTGAAAATATCACTAATGCAGATCAAAGGAGATACACAGATGAATGCACCTCTTATTTATTATTTGGAAATTAGTGGGTGTTGTTTACATCAATATATTATTTCAAATCTGAAATTGATATGGAATGATCAGAAGTTGCTATGTGTATTGTTTATTTGAAAACTATTTACAGAGCAGCCTCAGAATTGAGATTAAATGTTTTTGATCACATTAGTTACTATTACAGAACAACTTTTTCAATAAAATCAGAACATTCATGTTTAAGTACATGAATTAATACATCTGAACGCATGCAGTAGGAACTAGGAAATATGAAATGCTAGAACCAGACACAACTTTTTAATTTTTTTAAATTTTAATTTGATTAAACAAATTTTTTTCCTAACGCTGTTAGAATTTTTCCCCACACACAGTTAAACAAAACAATGTTTATTAAGGTGTGTGTGTGAGAGAGAGATAGAGAGGGAGCGTTAAAATAATTTAAAAAACCCGACCGGAGCGGAGGCAGTGACCGACGCATGCACGAGCCGTTTTCAGCTCTGTCTTGTCAAATGCACCACGTACGTCACGAAAAAAGTAACTTTAAATATTGAACTGAAAAAGAGGCGAGCTGAAGAAAACTTAGGGGGTACTGAAGAAACGTGAGCAACAGTGAAGCAAGCACAGAGAGATCCATTACTGTCTGTGTGTGCGCGTGGCTGCATGGGCCGAGCTGACTGAGCTCCCGGCTGCAGATTTTGTGTGTAGGGAGGGGCGGGCACTCTATGTGACTGGCCAGTCACAGAGCGTGAAGATAGTCAGTTACCCAATGAGGATTTTCCTTCAGCACGATTACAGATATTTACGAGATTTACTCGTTTCATGCTTCTATTCGTCAAAAATGCTTTATCCATACCAGATACTAGTCTGAAATGAGTATCCGGCTCACTAACCACCCTGCCCTGCCTCCTCCTTCTTGCTGCCTGCCGGCTGTGATCACAAGCAACAACAGAGTAGTTCCCGCTGCTTCTTCGGGAAACAGCGCAAAAATAAAAAAAAATTAAAAAAAAATCAATAAAACTTGGGATCTTGTAGGCGTGGCGCTGGGATTTCAGCCGTGGCGGGCCGCCACGGCTACGCCTATGTAAGGGAAACACTGGACTGATCACTATAACTCCAATCTACACAACATCCTTGACACCTTGGCTCCATTAAAAACCCGTTATGTCAGTTTCTCTACCTCTGCCCCCTGGTTCACCCATGATCTTAGGACTTTGAAAGCTGAAGGCCGATGGCTAGAGCGTCTCTACAGGAGAACGGGACTTTCTGTTCACAAAGACATGTACACCAACCATCTTAGCCTGCTACAAAGATTCTATCGCCTGAACTAAGTCAGCTTTCTACTCCGGTCTCATCTACTCCAACAGTGGAAATTCTAAAACTCTTTTTTCTCTCCTTCACAAAATCTTTCAGTCCCCCCCCCCCCCCCCAACACACACATACTTTTATTCTACTGACACCTGCAACAGCATTCTTTCCTTCTTTAACCAGAAAATAGACAAAATCCACCAGTCTTTCTCTAACCACCCTCCACTCACTTCCCTCTGGTGATCTGACCTTCACTGAATCATTTTCCTGTTTTTCAGTACCTGATGCCTCCACTATCTCAGACCTAATTTCCAAATCCAAGCCTTCCACCTGTCAGCTCGACCCACTCCCATTGCAGCATTTGACACCATTTCACATCCAGTCTTACTCCATAGAGTCTCTGCAGTCGGCATTTCCAAAACCCCCCTAACCTGGTTCAAATCATATCTATCAGATCACACTCAATTTGTCCAACTACGCACCTTCCATTCTAACCCCTCCCCAGTCAAATCTGGTGTTCCTCAAGGCTCAGTCTTAGGCCCCCTTCTCTTCATAATTTACTTACTTCGACTCGGAAATATCTTCCGTAAATTCAACATCAATTTCCACTGCTACGCCGACGATACCCAGCTCTATTTCTCTACCGAACCCAAAACTCTGCTACCTCTTTCCTCTCTTCGCTGTTGTCTCTCTGAAGTTAAATCTTGGTTCACTTCCAACTTCCTTCAGCTTAACAGTGACAAGTCAGAAACCAAGTCGTCCCTCTCCAAGATCAGTTCATTCTCACTTAGCTTCGATAACACCACACTTTCCCCCAACATTAAAGCCAAGAGCTTGGGCGTCATTTTGGATAACAACTTATCATACATACCTCACATCAACAATATTACAAAAACTGCTTACTTCCATCTCCGCAATATCAATCGACTCCGCCCCTCCCTCAGCCAACACTCTGCTGCTATTTTCGTTCACAGTCTTGTTACCAGCCGCATCAACTACTGTAATGCCCTCCTCACCGGTCTCCCCCTAAAGTCACTCAATAAACTTCAGCTGGTCCAGAATTCCACCGCCCGTATAATCACCAAGACCTCCATCTACGATCACATTTCTCCTGCTTTGCACCATCTTCACTGGCTCCCTGTTAAATACCGAATTGACTTTAAAATTCGTCTGTACACTTTCAAAGCCATCCACAATCTCGCTCCTCCATATATTTCTAATCTCATTCATGTCGTCACTCCCACTCGCTCGCTTCGTTCATCCTCCGTTTCCTTATCTGTTCCCTGTATTCGCCTCAGTAACACTGGAGCTAGAGCCTTCAGTTACTCAGCCCTTAAACTCTGGAACACTCTCCCGTCTGACATCCGCAATATCAACTCATTCTCAACCTTTAAGTCCCAACTCAAAACTCATATGTTCCGCTTGGCTTATCCACCATAACTATACTCCTTCTATCCTTCTCTAGCCTAGCAACCGAAATCCTCCATTCCTAAATTTTTATATAGTCTTAGCTCCTTTTTTAATCTTGATTATTTTAGGTTTTATTTGTATTGGTGTTTTTTCTTCTCATATGTACCTGCACTTGTAAAGTGACCTTGAGAGTCTTGAAAGACGCTTGAAATGTAATTCATATTTATATGTAATATCACATCTTATTGATCATTTAAAATATGTAGCAACATCCATCACGCTACAGCTGTTAGCCCTAAAATGTGGCAAACATAATTAACGTCGGCGTAGCCAACAATAAATAAATAAATGTATTACTCAACACAAAGATACAAATTAGAATAGAATGCAGAGCAAAGAACAATTCTGATGGCTGGATTAAAAGATGGAAGTCCTGGATGACATTTTGCCCTTTTGATACATGTGAGCTTCCATAGATGCAATTCCTGTTTTGAACTGTGTGGAGCTAAAGGATCAAATTTTTTCAGACAATGGACCTTTAAAATGTATTTAAACTGCATGTTCTATCTTACAAATGTGCATTTTTTTCAAATTTATACATACCTAACCCAGCATTTTCATAATTGTTGAATGCTTTCTTCTTGTGGTTCTTTGTCTGAAATTATATGAGCTTCTGGCAAAAAAAAAAAAAAAAAAACATATATATATATAATATATATATATATATAAATATATATATATATACACACTCACACACACACACACACACACATATAAATATATATATATATATATATATATATATATATATGTGTGTGTGTGTGTGTGTGTGTGTGTGTGTATATATATATATATATATATATATATATATATATATATATTGATCAGATGACAGAAAGATGAAGAGAGATGGAAAATAAATGCTGACAAGTTTGATATTTCAATTATAAAACACTTGAAACGGTTCTTGATCATTCTCACACCACTCTCACTCCATCTTTATGTTTATTCATTTAGCAGACGTTTTTATCCAAAGCGACTTACAATTTTTAACCTATAGGGAGCATTTATCTTTTGCTGTTCTGAATCTTTACCTCTTTGCTTTCCATCTTTTTCTTCACATGCCTGTTTTTTTTCTTTTCACAACCTCTTTAGAAAAAGAGGTTGTCATGGCAACAAAGAAAGCTTTCTCATAACAGCAGGCACAAAGGCTGAATGTCTCCACAAATGGAAAACCACTGAACTTCACATACAGCAAGCCTTATTAGTTTGTATTAGAGCAGAAGTGTGAACCATTAATACACAGCACATCAGATAGATGCTTTTTTTTCTTCATCTTAATTTACTATTTAAAAAAAAAAGTGTCATTTTCTGTAGTGATTTTGTTCATGATCAGTAAGTCAACTCTCTTTTCTTTGTGGCTTTTCTTTGGAGTTATATGACTTTTAGGAAGAGTTACTTAGAAAATGTCAGGTTTGGTTGGGATGTTTGTACAAATGCAGCCAGTAATTACAAAAAAATGACTAAACGACTTCCAGGAAATCCTTGTTGGCATATTATGATTTTGTTCGTAGCTGCATTGTTGCAGTGATTAAAACTGATTTGAGTAACTATAAAAACACTTATGGACAGAACTAGCTGGATTTATTAATCGCTTCCGTCATCCGCATCAGCAGTGTGAATCTGGGCTTTTTAATTTTCATTCATTGTGCAGTTTTAAGTATATGCAGTTCGAGTGCTTCCACAGGCTGTGATGGCCTTCAGTGTGATTGGTCAGAGCAAACACAGCTGAGACGGGCGCAGGCCAATAGGAGAGCAGAAAGCTGTTGTCACCGAGTGAGGAAAAAAAACACCAAACTAAGGCTAGAAATGAACAAACCACTCAACATTTATATAATACTTCAAGTATTTCTCCTGGTTTACTTGTGATTTTCACACATTTACTACAGATTTCAGGTTTGAAGCATCACAGACACATTATGTCCTCTGTAAACATTTGACAGAAGTTACTGACCCACATTGTCTGCCAAATTTTTTCTCTGAAAAACTGAAAGTCCTGATTAAGTTTTCCTGTCAGATTGAAACAAGCGAACTGGATTCACACATTTTTGCACGGCTGAATCTCTGCATTTCAACTTTGCTCTATTTCTTCCTCTCATTTAAAGCTCTTTTAGCTGTAGCTCTCCTGGTATCTAGTTTTCTCTTCTCCTCTTTTCTACGTTATGAGACTGAAACATTATAAAAGTGGGCTGTGATTCCATGGGGAATTGCTCCTTTGTTGCTTGAAGCACAGCTGTCATGTGTCTCAGTCTTGAATTGGATGATTAAATGGTGCTCAGGCTTAGCTCTAGTGCCATGTGGGTATAATAAAGACAGCAAATCACATCTCCCACTGAGGCAGTCTCCACCTCCTGCTTTACTCGCTTAATCATTCCTGTCTGCCCTCTCTGACTCCATGTTTCTCCTGGGATATGTACAAGTTATATTTAGCAAGCCGTTCACAGAAATTTGGCTTGTGGCGTGAAACACCTTAGAGGGGTTGAGGATAGAAAGTTATTCTATCAATGCAGATCTTCCCAAGTTGCTTCTCGTTTCAGTGGAAGGTTGTAACTAGATGGCTGCACGACTCCACAGCCAAACACGTAAGAGGTGCGTCGTTGTTTGTGGTTTAACAGATAAGCTTTGATGACACCATCAAATAAACGCGTTGTGATTGGTCAGCTGCAATCATGGCCACATCCAAAGCTAAATTGTTTTGCTTCTGCAAAATGACGATCTAGATTCTCGGCTAACATCAAAATCCATTCTTGCTCAGTGTTCAGTTTTGGTTTAACTTTGACCACAGCGAGAACTCAAGCTTTGGAATGGGCTGTGCAGAATTACTTCTGCACAGTGTTACTTCCAGCATTGTGACACCAATTCAATATATTTGGGAGTTCCAACAGAGACACTAACAACCAAGATTGGTGTGGAAGAACTTTACTAACCTGCACAGAGAGTTGACCGTATAACCTTCAGGATAAATTAAGAGTGGAGACTGAAAGCCAAACCTAGTGTCTGACCACTCAGGCGCCCTCCTAGAAAAATGGTGGAAATGCTCCAAAAACAAACTCGTAAACGTTGTGAAAAGTCTTCCCAGAAAAGTTCATATTGGACTTGGTGAGGATTTTGGCTCATTTCTCCAGAAATGCATTTGTGAGGTCAGGTACTGTTGGAGAAAAGCTGAATATCAAGCAGAGTTCACCTCATCGTATATGTTTAGATGTTTTTAGGAAAAGTACTGACCCAAATACTTTGCATGTTTTCAGAACCTCCTTTCTGCTTTAGGCATTTTGTTCCATTATTTGAAGCCAAACTAGTCGGACGGGGAGTTTCACGCTATCAGAAGGATCCCTTTTGTTTTCTGAGGCCAAGGAGGGTGTTTGTGGAATTTGTGGGTGTGTGTATGTTCAAATAAAAGCTTTCCACAAGCTTTGGCTCGGTGTGAGAGGAATCATGGCTTCTGAGTCCAGTGTGTCTCTGTGCCTTTCCCTCACCCGTTGCAAAGGAAGTTTTGTAACGTATTTTAAGGTTTGTTACAATTTACCAAATTATCTATATGTGCTTTGACTTTCTTTAAGGTCATAGAGGAGAGGTAATATGGGAGAGAGACGATGGAAAACTCCGGAGGGGGTTTGGGCCTTCTCTCTCTCCTCGGTTTCTAATTGTGTAAGGTGTGTTATTTCAGGTAAAGGACCATGGTGCATATAAAATACCTAACAGGTACTGGTGTAAGAGGTGAAACTCTGGCTAGCAAAACTTGCTCTAAATCAAGACCGTGTGCAGGCAGATCATGTTTCCTCTCACCAAACCCATCCATATCCGATGGAACACCCAAATGCAGTGTCTCCGTGCATTGGCAGTGAAGTGTATTTGTACAGCAAGTCGTGAAATTCAGGAATCTGATCTTTCGTTAACATTCAAGGTAAATTTCTAAAGAGTTTTCATGAGGTGTTTCTCCCTTGCATGAAAAGGCAGTCAAAGAAAATTCCTGACAGTGAAGTTCATCTCACAGCTGCTCGGAGCAGACCCCATGACAGAATGCATTCACACCATCTAAAAAAAAATTGTCCAATGTTGAAAACTACACTGAGGTTGAAGCTATTGTTTATTGTAAGCATTTATGCTGTCGCCCTTATATATCAGGTGGTTACCAACACTGAGGTGTGTGGTTGTTTTACATGGGAACTGCCTGTAGTGGAATGCCCCATTGCTTTTCATTGCAACAGTTTCTGTGTGAAGCATAAATTGCAAACATTGATTATGTTTCCATCTGTGTGATGACGCAAAAGTGATGCAGTGTAAAAACCCACAACATAGCTTTCATTTAACGAGCTTCAAATATCAGATTTTGTTTTAGATTGCAGAGATTTAGTCTCAAATGGTCTATCAGATGTTTTCTGTCTGTCTCCCTCCTTCATAGGCATCATTCTTCTCCTGCCTCACTCACTCCACTGAATCCATACATTTTCTCCCTCATCAGCTTTGTCTTCTCTCTAGCTTTCTCAGCTTGCTCAACCTCCTGCTGTTTCTTTGCACTTGTTCATCACTGTCACCTCCAGTTTCCTGCACCTTATTATCGCAATAATGTCTGCAAGGGAAGAAAATGACATACAGGAAATTTGAGATGCAGGTAAAGTGGTGGTGAGATACAGAGATTACATAACATACAGATTAAAGGCACACTTGGCAGTTTTGGCTAGCTTTTAGCACCCCCTAGTGTCTGTTTAGTAGAACCAAAAGTAAAACTTATGTCCTCGCTGTGCGTTTGTCTCTTTAACATGTTATTCTAACACATGGCATGCCTCCTCAGCCTTCATTAGTGTCTAAAGGAGTGATTCTTCACTAAATTAAACCAATCAGTTGTGTTTGTGATTTAAAACATGCAGGAAACTTGCTGGAAGCAGACTGCAGTGCCAAGTATGTCAGCTCAAATTTTTTTCTCAACAGACTGGACTGGCACCCTGAAGTTGCAAGTGCGATATTCTGGCCACAGAGGGCAGTGGGGTCTGAGAAGCATGTCATTAACATTGTAAAGTGTCATTTTAGCCCAAACTGGCTCAAGAAAATGATTTATAAATTTGAAACAGCTGCATTGTATCCCTGTAGGGAAAACATAAAGGGGAGACAGTTATTTCATAGTTTAGCTCTGAAATGGGTAGTGATTTGAACCGTTTTGATTTTTGCCTCTGAGCTGAGAGCAGTGGTTTTATTTAAACAGAAAACAAACTAGACGAGAAAAACCCCTCAGGACTTCCATATGTCTGATTGACATCAGCTCCTCGTGGGTGCAGACCCCATCAAGGAAGGCCAAACAGTCACAAAACACTGGATATTATTACAGAAATGGCTTTTTGTCAAAATGTTGCAGTGTCTGAAGCAGCTGTGCTGAACCAGTTCTGGAGGAAGATTCATATCAGGAGCTGCCATTCGATGTGATTAGTTGGCCAGTGATATTCCAATATTCCTGAAAAATAAGGGTAACAGTATTCTTCAGTGTCACTGCTTTGTCAACAAATGCTTGATTTATGACAAGATTGTAGAAGGGAGTGAAAATGTATATGTAAGAAACGGGAAGGTCATGTAGGCAGCAGCCCCACCAATCCCAGCTGTCCTTGTTTGCTTTGTTTGCTTTTCTGTTGTTTCTAACTGCAAGCTCCATTTTCGTTACAGGAGGATCTTTTGTTAGGTCGATGTTTATGCTTCTCGCATTGCGTCATGGGAACTGGGTGGCAAGAAACAGCGTATTTTGCCTATAATGTAGTTGTTTTGCATGCTTGAAGGAGGATTCAGCGAAGCAGATGGAATTTTCTTGCTGTGTGGTTGATATTTCTGCCTGAGGGAGGCTTGATAAAATGTTTTTGGGGAATTTCCAAATAGGAACTAACCTAGACTCCCTGACGAAAGCCTGCACTCCTGCAGCAACGGACAGTATGTGAGGCTCATTAAGTTCATGGTAAGTCCTAGTTACTAAGTATTTGTCAGAGATCAAACATTAGAGAAGATGTTTTTAAAACATTCATCTTCGTGTTCATGCAGGCTTTTAATAACTTTAGTTTTTTCTTCAATACAGATTTTAAGCTTCTCTCTAAACTTCCTCTTGTCTTTAATGTTCGTGGATTTTGCCTATAAACTCTTAAAAGTATACAATGCGTATTGATAGCAGTTTGTTTTTGCCACACAGCCACTCACGCATGTGCACCAAGGTGAAAAAAGATGTCAACAAAGTTCCTCCTATTAATTCTGGCCAGCTTCAGTCTAGGTCACACCCTCCTGCATCTACAACAAGCATTCTAACACAATAGGTCCTAATGACATCGACAACTCCTTAAGGGGTAGGGAGGAGGGGCATTCATAGGTAGTTTCAGCTCGTTAAGCAACAACAGACAACTACAGTTTATAAGCTGGACTCTCCTAAATTCCACTAAAAATTGACAAAGCACCTCGGATGAGAAGCAAAACGTCTGCAAGGAACCAAAGAAACCAGTTGCCTTCATTTGAGCCCATCGGAGAACCTTCACCAGCATATGGAATACAGTTTCAGAAAATATTTGCATTTGTGCTTTTTGTCTTTAGCTTTCCATTAAAAGACCAGCTGTATTTAAAAGTATGCATTTGTTACACCCCTCTGTGGGCTCAGCTAGGCAGGAGAGGGGAATAAACATAAGATGGACCAGTATAACAAAAAGTGACCCTCGTTGGGGAGAAAAAGGCTTAACCAAGCAAAACCAAACTCAAAGTGTCCTTGTATTTTCAAAGGTTTTATTACTAAAAAAAAAAGAAGAACCAAAAGAAGGGCCAAAAAACCCTTTCCTAGGAATTACCAAGTTAACATTAATTAATTAACTGAAACTGACCAGAGGACCAACTGCTCTGTATATCCTAAAATTAATCTCCTTTATTTAAAAAGGGAATGAAACTCAAAAAGGGGCAAAAATCCCACCAAGTAATTAAACAAGGTTTATCTAAAAGACAAACCAAACTAAAAGTACTAAATTAACTAAAGTTGCCAAAACACCCAAAATAGCTCAGGAACTCAGACTTCAAAAGGGGAAAACCCCACCTGGTAATTTACCAAAGGTAGTCTAAATGACTCACCAAACCAAAAATTACCGCTTAACTAAGAATATCCCAAACACAAAATTCCTAAGATTGCTTCTTCTCAAAGGTAAGCAAACTACAACCTGGTTTTAACCACAAAACCATAAGGTAACCACCAAGGGGAGAGAACACACGTTGCTACTGCAACCCACAAACATTTCTCTCCCCGATGAGCTCCAGCTGGCCGCTTTTGAAGGGCCAGCTGATGAGGTGCAAAGTCCCAGCTGGCCGTGACTGCCTCTCCAGCGCTGTCCATGGTCCTGAATGAACTTTCCCAAGGAGCCGCTGTCCACGGTGCTGCTTTGTTGTACTGCTGAACAGGGAACAAAGCGCAGCACACCACTGGGCTCCAAAACGGCAGCGGCCGTAACACATTTATGTAAAAATTGTACACAATTATCATCTTACAGATCAATACCAAATGATTAAAACTAGTCTGAGTGCATCCTGGCCCAAGTGTATTGGTTTATAATATTTAGTTACCGCCATCATTGTGGTTCATACAGTGGTACTGTATGAACCATTGTCAATTTTTCGTTAATATTCATGGTATGCAAATACATGTCTTTTGATTGGCTAACAGTGATGACACTTTCACTGCCATTGCTAAAAAATCACAGAATTCTGTGAAACATGTTATCATATATAATCATGAATTAAACAGCCCACAGCGGCTCTTCAGCAAGCTATCTATAACATGTGAGACAGCATGTTTTCCATGAACTTTGTAAGCACATTCCAAAATGTCCGTGTAAGTGTGCTAAGTGTGGGTTCAATTTGAAGGGCTCGCTAAAAAAGGCCACCGCATTTCTTATAAATAATACAAGTAAAGGCTGGAGTTGAAAAATAAAAAAAATGTAAACAAGAAAAAGAAATATGACACACGTTCGTGTGAGAATAGCCATTCACGGTCAACCTCCTGTCGTCATTTTTATCTACATGTATCTAATTCTGTCAGACTGACAATAAAAGATTTTCTTCAAAGGTTTCCACCTCGAGGAAATGTGGGATGACACTATCTCCTTTCCTTTTGTAAAGAATGGTCCATTGTGCCTGGGTTTGTTGGAGATAAGAAGGAAAGCATGGAGATTTTTTTCCCTTTAGAAGTCAGAGGATTTGATCAGCTCTTATCAGAGCTGCCACTCCCATATTTCTAAGGCATTTCTCCCATTTAGAAAAGACTACGGAGCTGTACCCCTTTCCTGTCTTTTTATGTTTAAGTACGTAACTAGTGAGTAAATTGTATTTATATAGTACTCGTCTCAGGCAGAAGATCACAAAGTGCTTCACATAGATCAAAACAAATTCAATAATAACATCATAAAATCATACTGACAAAAACAAAGTCATGAAGTTATAAAATACCATGAAACTAATGAAAATTTACATTTACAAATTGGAGTTAAAAATAGGAAAACAAAATATTTATGTAAAAACAGCTTTTAAAGTGTCCGGACCGTCAATCCTACGTAAGGATAAGATCATTCCAAAGTCCGGGTGCAACAGTCTGGACGGAGCAATCATCTCGGCATTTATATTTGGTCTTTGGAACTTCAAGAAGGTTCTGGTGTGTGGACCTGTGGGCTCGGGTGGGAGCATCAGGCTTTAGCATTTCAGTAATATTCAATTCAATTCGATTCAAAGATACTTTATTAATCCCAGAGAGAAATTAGAGTTTCAGTACGCACAATTCTGAGATCAGACAGACATACATAAATAGACACATGACAAGAATTGGTGACTGTGGTCATTTGCAACCCAAGTTGCGCTACCTTAATAGAGATAAGAGAGTTTATATGAGGATTGGGTCAGGTGGAGGAAAAAAAGGCACTTCAGAGTTACCTTCCACAGAGTGGACAGTTTTTCTATGCAAAAAACACCTCAGACAGAAATGCAACAGACTTCAGACATAACACAACATAAGTGTCCACTAGGTGGGGAGGTAGGGTTGGGGACTCTCCACACATCAGTGCATGCAGCCGCGATGAGCAGCGCTCATCACCTCCGTTTGGACAGGGGTGGGTTGTAATTGGGTTAGAGAGCACAGTGACTCCTGGATATGGTTCCATGACCTTCACCAGTCTCAGTCCCACCCAGGCTGGGATAGGGAGACAGAGTTGCCATGGCGACGGCAGCATTCCAAATTTCTTCTGAGGGGGAGTAATCACTTCTGCCTCACAGGCTCAAGGGCACCAGATTCAGATAAGAACTTGTTTTGGGGGCCAGACAGAGATAATTTCCTCTCTGTCTTAAAGTTCTGTTGGTCTCCAACCCCTCTGAATCCAATAATGGCGTAAATTAATCTATTCCCAACCGTGCTGTCCCGTCCACTTTCTTCTTTATTGTACCACCATCGCCCACAAGTAAGGATTCCTCTACTATACATTAGGTGACAACTTACCAAATGATGATTTAATGCCATGTTAAATGATGTTAAGGACACAATGTCTACAGGGAACCTTGTGGTTCTTTCTAATTTAGAAAAGAAAATGATTTTAGTTTTGTGATACATCTGATGATGTTCTAGGGGTCTGTGTTTTAGTAAACTGTTGAAGAGCTCAATAAAAGACACACACACACACACACACACACACACACACACACACCTGGTTGCTAAGGAGAGTGGAAAACACAATTAATGTAAACCAAAACCTTTTCTTTCAGTTCCATCAGTGTTTACTCATGTTCACTGGTAATCCCGACATTCCTATTATCCTGACTTCCTGGGGAGATCAATTGCATTTTTAATGATTTAATATTAATACAGAATGTGTGCTAAATGCTAATATGTTTTATAGAAAATGAGCTTTGGCCCAAATGTCTCTGTCTATTCTGAAAATTTCCTGTTGTGAAGACAATAAAAAAACAGGTCCCTTAAACCCATCAGTCAGATGTGGGCTTTAAAATGAGCATCACTGGAATAATTGGTTAGTGTGCTTTGCCTTATCTATTTAGTATACCTTTATTTAATGAAGCAGGAGTTTAATGAAGTTTTGGCCTAAATCCAACTAGAGTTAATTAGGTGTTATTTGGTTTTCCTTTTAAGTTATGTTTCATAAAAAAATACATCAACAGAACAGCTCTAGAGTTTTATGTTTTTATCTAAAACACACTGGTTCTCTTTATGTTAACTATCAGCACTGTTATGGCTTGTTTTTTTTTGTTTGTTTGTTTGTTTTTGTTTTTTTAACTGTGAACATTGGCAACGTTCACTAAGATTATAGCAAGACACGGTAGAACATTTTTGTGATTTGTGTTTCTTATCTATGTCTACTTATTGCTTCAAGCCCGGTTCACATGACAGGATAATGACGCTATTTTTGACCAGCCTCACCGATTCTTACAATCCTAAAGTTATTCACAATTACCACAAACATAATCTTAACACACCACACACAGTACTAACACATTAGTATGGAAGCTTCTTGCATTCAGCCACAAAAAAATTTAAATTTAAAGTTAAATTAACGAGATTGTTTTTCGTCCACCCTCACAGCCCTACTCTCAGCTCCCCTCTTTGCCCATTTTTGTAATTTCCAGGAGTAACGAGACATGTGACGCAGCCATGATTGCAGTATTGGGAACTGCCCACTAGGCTTCAGTTGTAAATGAATGACCCGCACCAATTGAGCTCTTCAGAAACCTATGGGAGATGTCATGGAGGCTCCATCCATCTTATATGTAACAAACCAAAAGGGTCAATTTTCACCTATATATTGGCCAACATGGTGACTAGGGATGTCCGGTACAGACAAAGCTTTTTTGATGAGTCGGAGCATGAAACGAGTAAAACTCGTAAATATCTTTAATCGTGCTGAAGGAAAATCCTCAATGGGTAACTGACTGTCTTCACGCTCTGTGATTGGCCAGTCACATAGAGCGCCCGCCTCTCCCTACACACAAAACTCTGCAACTGGGAGCTCACAGCTCAGTCCGCGTCCGGTCCATCCACGCACACACACAGACAGTAACGGATCTCTCTGTGCTTGCTTCACTGTTGTTCACGTTTCTTAAGTACTCCCTAGGTTTTCTTCAGTTTGCGTCTTTTTAAAGTTACTTTAAAGTTATTTAAAGTTACTTTTTTTGTAACGTACGTGGTGCATTTGACAAGACAGAGCTGAAAACGGCTCGTGCTGCGTCAGTCACTGCCTCCGCTCCGGTCGGGTTTTTTTTCCTCTCTCTCTCTCTCCTCTTCCTCAGGATCCACTCCCTCTTTCCTGTTCACTCTCTCTCTCTTTCTTTACATTTTTTAATCACAGTTGTCTATTTTTTGCTCATTTTAAATGTATTTTAATAATTTTCTAAATTATTTTTTCTATTGTACATGTTTTGTTTTTGTGAAGCGCCTCGTGATTTTTATCTTAAGAGGCGCTATAGAAAAGATCTTTTCTTCTCTCTCTCTTAATTCATGCACTTAAATATTAATGTTCTGATTTTATTGAAAAACTTGTTCTGTAATAGTTCCTTTACTATTGTGATCAAAAACATTTAATCTCAACTCTGAGGCTGCTCTGTAAATAGTTTTTAAATAAACAATACACATAGCAACTTCTGATCAGACTTAAAATAACGTATTGATGTAAAACACACCCACTACCAGTTAAACTACACCACCTTCTGGGTTAGGCCACGCCCACTCCAAGTACAGATACAGATACAGATAATTTAGATGGTTGAACAGATACAGATACAGATAGTGGTGTACTCGCTCATCCCTAATGGTGACCTTTCATCTACAGAAATAAATCCATTTTCTGTTCGGCCTTCTAAATCCAGAGGGTTCTGCAGTGCTTGTTTACATAGCATGAAGACAAAACATTCAAACAAACATTCTCACCCAAGGTTCTTTCACTCACTGTGTGATTGCAGACATCAACATTCTTCACTCTGAATAATTGAAGATTACATGATTTTACAAGCTTACAGTAATCATATGTGATGAAGGAACAAGATGTTTAAATGAAATGTTTGAATAACCTGTGCTTAAATCAATGAATTTGAAATGAATATTGTTCTTACAATGATCCATTTATATCACAAATCAGTATGTGTTTGATTTAATAAGTTAATCATTATCTACACTTATACACATCTTCATAAGATACAAATTAAGGTTAAGGTTCACCTCACATAAGTGTTTTAAGTAATTCTTATTCACAGTGTTAAGAATATTGTATCTGAAGGAAGGTCTGGCTTTTTGAGGAATGTTGGTAAATACGCAGAAAATTGTCAAATTCTGATTGGCCAAACTTGGCCAGAAATCATAACAAAGTAATTCAATAAAACAAGACTTACTTCCCGATTAATTCAGTTTCTCGCTAACCCTCAAAATGGTCAATTCGGGAAAGAAGCATTTTTGAAACCATCTTCTCCTTTGACCTCCTGTCATAGCTTCTCTGCAAAATTTGGCTGATACCAGACAACCAGCTCTTCTAAGAGCCAAGCAAACATCAACCTTAGATGCAAATAAATATTCCAGTTTTCGGCCTTCACCTCGAGGGATCTCAGACTGGACGGGTACTATTGGAACCGTCAACAGGTTCCTGATATCAGAGGTTCACTGCACCAGCAGTTACCAGTGTGACCCCCCGGATCGAGCGAGAACCTCCACACCAAGGGTGCATAGACTTGGCACGGCAGATTGCGTCTGATGTTGTTTTTAATAAACAAATTTCTAGTTTAGAACCAAATAACAAAGAATGGTTCACAGGATCTTTCATGGAAGTAAATTCAAAGAGTCGAAGTGCCCGGCCCGGAGGGTTACCGGGGTCCCACCCTGGAGCCAGGCCTGGGGTTGGGGCCAGTGAGCCTAGTGGCCGGGCTTTCGCCCATGGGGCCCGGCCGGGCCCAGCCCAAACTGGAGTACATGGGCTCATCTAACTGTGGACCCACCACCCGCAGGAGGAACATGAAGGGTCCGGTGCAATGTGGATCGGGTGGCAGACAAAGGCGGGAGCCTTGGCAGTTCAAACCCCGGACAAGAAAACTGGTTTTTGGGACATGGAACATCACCTCGCTGGTGGGGAAGGAGCAGGAGTTTGTGACAGAGGTTGAGCGGTACCGGCTAGATATTGTCGGACTCACCTCGACGCATCGCATTGGCTCTGGAACCCAAGTCCTTGAGAGGGGTTGGACACTCTCCTTTGCTGGAGTTGCTCCGGGTGAGAGGCGAAGGGCTGGGGTTGGCTTTTTGTTAGCCCCAAGACTCTCTGCCTGTGTGTTGGGGTTTACCCCGGGGCACGAGAGGGTGGCTTCCCTGCGCCTTTGGGTCGGGGAATGGGCCCTGACTGTTGTTTGTGCTTATGGGCCAAATACCAATTCAGAGTACCCAACCTTTTTAGAGTCCCTGGGACAAGTGCTAGATAGTGCTCCATCAGGGGACTCTATTGTCCTGCTGGGGGACTTCAATGCTCACGTGGGCAATGACAGCTTGACCTGGAGGGGTGTGATTGGGAGGAACGGCCCGCCTAATCTGAACTCGAGTGGTGTTTTGTTATTGGACTTCTGTGCAAGCCGCAGTTTGGCCATAACGAACACCATGTTCGAACATAAGGATGTCCATCGGTACACTTGGTACCAGGGCAGCCTAGGTCGCAGGTCGATGATAGACTTTGTAGTCGTATCATCTGGCCTGCATCCGTATGTTTTGGACACCCGAGTGAAGAGAGGAGCGGAGCTGTCAACTGATCACCACCTGGTGGTGAGTTGGATCAGATGGCAGGGGAAGATGCCGCATTGACCTGGCAGACCCAAACGCATAGTGAGGGTCTGCTGGGAACACCTGGCAGAAGAACCTGTTAAGACGGTCTTAAACTCCCACCTCCGGCAGAGCTTTGACCATGTCCCGAGAGCAGTGGGGGACATTGATTCCGAGTGGGCCTTGTTCCACTCTGCTATTGTTGAGGCAGCTGTTGCTAGCTGCGGTCGCAAGGTGGTCGGTGCCAGTCGTGGTGGCAACCCTGTACCCGCTGGTGGACACCAGAGGTTCGGGTAGCAGTCAGGCTGAAGAAGGAGGCCTACAGGGCGTGGCTGGTCGGTGGGTCTCCGGAGGCAGCAGACAGGTACCGGATAGCCAAGCGGGGTGCATCAGTGGCAGTTGCCAAGGCAAATTATCGGGCGTGGAAGGAGTTTGGTGAGGCCATGGAGAAAGACTGTAGATTGGCTCCAAAGAGGTTCTGGCAAACTGTCCGGCACCTCAGGAGAGGAAGGCAACAACTCGCTCACATTGTTTACAGTGGGGATGGGGAGCTGCTGTCGTCAACTGGGGCTAGTCGGACGGTGGAAGGAATACTTTGAGGAGCTCCTCAATCCCACCTACACGCATTCCGAGGAGGAACCAGAGCCGGGAGACCTGGGGATGGACTGTCCAATCTCGGGGGCAGAAGTTGCTGAGGTAGTCAAACAACTATACAGCGGTGGAGCCCCAGGGGCGGATGAGATTCTTCCTGGGTATCTCAAGGCTGTGGATGTTGTAGGGCTGTCGTGGTTGACACGTCTCTGCAACATTGCGTGGTCATCGGGGGCAGTTCCTGTGGAGTGGCAGACCGGGGTGGTGGTCCCCATCTTTAAGAAGGGTGACCTGACGGTGTGTTCCAACTATAGGGGGATCACACTCCTCAGACTCCCTGGAAAGGTCTACTCCAAGGTACTGGAGAGGAGGGTCCGATCAATAGTTGATTCTCAGATTGAGGAGGAGCAATGTGGTTTTCGTCCTGGCCGTGGAACTGTGGACCAGCTCTATACCCTTGCAAGGGTGATGGAGGGGGCATGGGAGTTTGCCCAACCAATCCACATGTGCTTTGTGGATTTGGAGAAGGCTTATGGCCGTGTCCCCAGGGGCACCCTGTAGGGGACGCTTCAGGAGTATGGGGTGGGTGGCTTTCTGTTAAGGGCCATTCAGTCCCTTTACCAGAGGAGCGTGAGTTTGGTCCGCATAGCCGGTAGTAAGTCGGACCTGTTCCCAGTGAGGGTTGGACTCCGCCAGGGCTGCCCTTTGTCACCGGTTCTGTTCATCACTTTTATGGACAGAATTTCTAGACGCAGCCGTGGTGTGGAGTGTGTCGAGTTTGGTGGCAGGAGAATCTCGTCTCTGCTTTTTGCGGATGATGTGGTCCTCCTAGCTTCATCAAGCTCTGACCTTCAGCTCTTGCTGGGTAGGTTCGCGGCCGAATGTGAAGCGGCTGGGATGAGGATCAGCACCTCCAAATCTGAGACCATGGTTCTCGACCGGAAAAGGGTGGCTTGCCAACTCCGGGTCAGGGGAGAGGTCCTACCTCAAGTGGAGGAGTTTAATTATCTCGGGGTCTTGTTCACGAGTGAGGGTAGGAGGGATCGGGAGATCGACAGGCGGATTGGTTCGGCGTCTGCAGTGATGCAGACTCTGAGCCGATCTGTCGTGGTGAAGAGGGAGCTGAGCCAGAAAGCCAGGCTCTCGATTTACCGGTCGATCTATGTCCCAATCCTCACCTATGGTCATGAGCTTTGGGTAATGACCGAAAGAACGAGATCGCGGATACAAGCGTCCAAAATGAGTTTCCTCCGTAGGGTGGCCGGGCTCAGCCTTAGAGATAGGGTGAGGAGCTCGGATATTCGGGAGGGACTCGGAGTAGAACCGCTGCTCCTCCGGATCGAAAGGAGCCAGTTGAGGTGGTTTGGGCATCTGGTCAGGATGCCTCCTGGACGCTGAGGTGTTAGGGGGATGTCCTGCTGGCTGGAGGCCCCCGGGTCGACCCAGGACACGTTGGAGAGGTTACATCTCCAATCTGGTCCGGGAACGCCTTGGGGTTCTGCCGGAGGAGCTGGTGGAGAAGGCCGGAGAGAGGACGGCCTGGAGCTCCGTAGTTGGGATGTTGCCCCCGTGACCCGGACCCGGATAAGCGGAGGAAGACGACGACGATGACGACGACAGCGACGATGACGACAACGATTTCACAATTTTTCTCAGATACAAAGAAGTTGCTACAACATACAGCTTCCATGACAACACCTCACATCCAAGATGGCTGGAGCTTCTATAAACATATGGTTGCACATAATCATAATCATTTTAACCACACATCTTCATGAAGCGATGCATTATTAATGACTTCAAACATATTAAAATGTATGTGTTTTATAATTGCTCTGTATGTACAACGATTTGTTCAAAAACATCAAAGCATGCTTATCTTTTTCTTCACTTCCCTACAACCAGCACTTAAAAGCACTCTTAACTAAGAGGTAGCATCTTTTAAAGGTTACCTAACAATATATTTTCAAAATTCTTTCTTTTCCACCAAGCACTGCTCTGTGAAAGGGAGATTTGAGGAAATGCTTTTTTATCAAGGCTACTAAAATAATAGTGTTTAGGCCTTGCAAGAATGTTCGCCTTTTGTTTTTCTTGACTCTCAAGTGCTCCAAAGTGACAGTGTGCAGTAATGTTCCAACTATTTGTTCCAGGTACTTCACCAACATATCCATCGGTGGGCGAGATTATTCCTTCAACAGTGATGGCTACCTGTCCAATCCCTTAATTGATGTAATCTCCTACACCAACGGGAGAGGCTGGGAGGAGGTCAGTAAACATCTGTGCAAATTGTTGCTAATTATCAAAACACAAATAAGCTAGCTGCAATTTCACACTCTATCAAACATGCTAACTCATCAGTGCACATTGTCACCTCTCTGCTGCCTTACTGCTTCTGTCTCACCCACATCTCATTAGATCTCATTTAAGCCCCCCCTTCCCCCTCTTCTGTACTGTTTCCTTCTCTTGTCTGGGATTGCCAGTCTTGTTAGACACCTCTAACTCACTGTCCTATCTTCTTTTTCCGTTAGAGTGGAACTGCTGTTTAGTAATAGCCCCAAATCCAAGGAGCATCCAATATGGATGATTATAATGCATTTCTCTGCATCATGTTGAGTGTATGTGTTTGTGTGTGTGATGGTGGTGGGGGGTGTCTACCGAATCTAGTGAGTGATTGCATTTTCCCCCCTGCATTTCTTTTTTAAAGTTATGATGGAGGATGTTTCTGAATTTCAGGAAATTACCATGTCTCCATGTTTTTGAAAAAAAAAATTCCATGAGAGAAAATCGGCAACAGAGGAATCTGTGGGGAGCCCGACCATTGCTTTCAGTGCACACCATCATTGAAAAGAGTATCCTAAAAAAATCTCTGATCCTTTTTCTCACTTTGGACACCTTTCTCTTCTTATCGTTGACTTCAAAGACACTTTGTCTCTTGCGACTCTCAGCCATTTTTAAAAGAACCCGGTGAGAATGGGGAGGAATGAAGACATATACAGTAGCTCTACACAAAAACAGGATGTGCATGTCCAGGAAGTGAAAACTAATCCAGGAATGAGCATTTATGATGTCGGCCCTGTGTGAAAGCTTCATCAGAGGGATTGACAGTTGTGAGGACCAATGATTCAGATGATCCATCCGGAAGGAAAAGATCGTCCGCCAAACCTTTAAGAAAGTTTTACATTAGGCTGATGACAGAAATTGTATAATCAATTATTTTAATTCACCTCTTTGTGTCTGTAAACCAGGACTAGTAAGATTCCCTCTGTTGTTTCTGTGTTTATTTATAATAAAATGCTACCAATTTATAACATCACTTGCAAACATTCAATTTACACAAAGTCTTATTCAGACTAAACCTGTTAATATTTAAAGATAAACACATTTGAGTTTTCTACCTCTATTGTTCAGTGTAGTATGTGATGTACAGTATTGTAATTTATTTTTCCAGAAAAACCCAACTCATCTAAATTTCCTCCCTCTATCTTGTAATAGCCTGTGTTTTCACTCATTTTAGGATTTTAGGATCACTAATTTAGGAAGCTACAATTCCTTAATCCATGAGGATTTGTACAAATGACTCCAGAGTTTGGAGATTTTCAGACAGTTTATTTTGACATTCAAACACCCAATGCACTTACTAAAGTGCGGATCTCATCAATCAATGTTAACTAATTTTATAATCAAGTAGAACTGTGTGGCATTTGCAAAAACATATCATTGGACATCAGGGTTCTGTATAAACTGACGTAGAAAAAACTTTTAATGAAAAAAGGGTGACAAAAGCACATCCCTGAGGTACACCACAACTTCAAATGAGTCATTAAGTATAGAATTAAAGATACTATTCGAGATAAAGTCTCTGTTCTTATCGAGACACAATTCTGCCCTATTGCATTAGTATGCTACCCACAACTTTAATGTTACAGTGACTGAATTTCAAACATGATTTAAAAGGTTAGACTCAGAAAGTAGTACAAAATGTTGAAAATGAATGAAAAAATGACTAAACTTTGGTTTAACTATAATTATCAAAAACAGATTGTTTACCTTAGTAAAACATTAAAACTTCTATGAACCCTCACTCTTCTTTCTTTTCAAGAAGTCAGCACCGTATTCCCTTTTCAGAAACGCTGCACTTATGTAACTGATCAGAATGTATACCTTGTTGTTTCACAGGCTTTCAATTAAAACAGTTTTGCAAGAATATGCAGAAGATCATCAGAGTGAAGAAAGAACAAAAAAAAAAAACAATTGAGAGTAATAAATCCACTGTTGGCAGGAGTCACAAGGATGAATGCATACCCAGTGACTATGAAAAATGTGTTGCTCTTGCATTTCTTTGTTTGGAACAATTCCTTGTTTGCACCATCCAATCTGTCTTCAATTGAACTAGAGTAAAGTGTTATAAAATCCCAGAGTTAAACAAAAACACTCTTTTATTTATTTGCTGTGATTTATTCAGATGAGCATTATTACAAGGAAACAGAAAAAATAGGAGTGGTGTACCAGTTCAGATCATTTGGAAAATTACATGCTAGATTAGCTTAGATTTAAAGTTAGAATATGGAAAATTTTAATAAAAATCTATATTAAAAAATAGTAATACTTCCACAGGGTTTTAGATGTGTGTAGAATAAATGTAAAGTTTCTTCTTGAAGCTATATTTTGAAAAAAAAAAATTATATATATATATATATATATATATATATATATATAAATCTAAATTTTATGTTTCCGGGCATGACACTGGATTTATGTTTACATCTACCTGCCTAGAAGGCACCATAGTGCTAAAAAGTCCACTCAGCAAGGTGAGGTTGGGGCTGTATAAAATGGCGGACTTGACAAGTCAAGCAGCTGATTTTGAGCCTAAAAGAGGTTCTAATGGTAAATACTGTTGTAAAATGTACTTGTTTGTAGAAATGTGTCCTTAGAATTAAGCATTTTTCTCAAACATATCTGAGAAACATCCCAAATCAGAAAGTCACAAAAATGCTAAAATGGGTTCTGATCTTTTTAGGTGAGAAAGCAACACTTAAACAATGTAACCTAGCAGGTTCGAGTAACTCAATTAAATTAACTGGGAAAACCCACCGTAAGGGTAAAACAGACAACAAAGCTTCTTGAAGTTAGTTGTAATTATCAGCACTGTTCTGTAGATAAGGCTATATTAAATCAAGATACCCACATTAAATGGGTGTCGTTTAAACCAATTATTCACTCTCAAGATCACTAGCTCCAGGCAAGCTTAGAACAAAGTTATCTGGGGACATCCGAGTACTACTGAGTGCCATGCGGGTTGGACAGCGCATCAGCTGTGCAGGCTGCAGCCACTGGGAGGAGACGCAGGAGCAGAGGCTTGTCAGGGCGCTGTCCATGGTGCTGAAACACATAAGACAAGAGAACAGCTCTCCAAGGGCTGAGGAGCTGCCCATGATGCTGAAATCCGTAGGGTAGGAGAACATCTCCTTGGGTTTGGGTGCTGAAACCCATATGAAACCCGGTATTAATTCCCTTCTCACGAAGACCCGCCCTCCCTTCCTTCACGGACACCGATGAAACACTTCGCTCCAGCAGCCCCTCCTGCTCCCGTTCTCATGCTCTCCTGTATTTTTAATTCCAAAGCTTAAAACAAGATGTCCAGACCGACTCCTGAATCCTTCTGTCAGCGCTTCTCCTCAGGAGCATCCACACACGACTCTCACCTCAGTTGACTCAGTGACGTAGGAGACTAATTTAATGCAGCATGACCATTCAGACTGCAGTTGCTTTCAAAAACATCAATTATCAATTGTGTCAGAATTACTACCACATATTCAAGTGACATGGATCGCATTTGAAAAATCTAATCTTTGCTGTTCAGACTGTCATAAAAAATCTGATACGGGTCACATATCTGAAGCAGATTTCATGCTTTTTTGCTTGCAGTGTAAATGTAGCCTAAGTTTACTGTACCCTTAATATGATACAAGGGGAGACAGAAAAAGTTTGAGCTACTGCAAAAATGCCACAATGTAGCTCTTTAGTCTGTGTATAAAAATGTTCTATTTGTGTGAAATATATTAGCTTAAGCTTCTTTTTAGGCATCTTTTATCAAAAAAGAGTAGAACATTTGCAGTTCAGTAACGAAAAACCTGGAAAAGCAATTGAAATGAGAATAGCTGGTTATGTGGCTTGAAAGTATTACTATGTATAAATCAGGGCAGAAAATCTGAAATAAACTGCCGTCCAGTGAGTGTAAAAGTAACTGATGACTTCCACATTTATTTTTTTGTTGTTGACATAATAAAAATAACTAAATGAACCATTGTTCACAATGTGGTTATGTTTATGTTTTTTTGTAAAAAATTTTCTAAATGTAAGTTGTATGGTTGTGGAGGCTTACCTTCACTTTCCATTTTGCTGAATACAGCAGATGAATATAGATTTTACAATTGACCGTGTGAACAATTCTCTGTTATTCTCTGATAAACTACTCCTTGAGATGATGGTTTTTGATACAGAAAATCTGCCAAACCTACGCATTTTATTTTAAAATTCTTCATTTCTCAGGTTGGTTGGTGGGAGAATGGACACCTTCGTCTCCGTTACCACCCCTGGTCTCGTTATGGCTCTTTCTTGAAGCCCCTAGATGACTCCCAACACCTCCGAGTGGTCACCCTGGAGGAGAGGCCATTTGTCATTGTGGAGCCTGCAGACCCGGGCACCGGATCGTGCATCCGGGACTCCGTGCCCTGCCGTATGCCCATGAACTCCAGGTAATATAATAAAATAAGTGTAGATGAAAATGAGATTTGGAATTTCGAGAGACTTACTTGAAAATCGTCAGTTTTAATTGTACCATTAAACAGAGGCAAAAAAAAGGACAGATGACATTTTTCTGCCATCTCAAGGTAGGCTGTAATATTTTAATGAAGGGTTTTAGTTTAGTAGTAAAAAATGAATTCAACCCTGACATAATGTGTTTTCGAACTACAAGTTTAATAGAAAGAGCAAGAAAGTTTCCAAAAAGAGGTCAGAAATAGTTAATTTTCCCAGATAGAACATTATTTCACCTCCCATCATAAATAAATACATGAAAATCTGGGGGCAATACACACACACACACACACACACGCACACACACACAGATATAGACAGGACAGAGTGTGACAAAATCTAAAGTTGTCTTTCAAACTTTCTCTGCATAAAGTTGGACAGCACTTGGACCAGTCAGATCACTGAACATGATGTGTTTATTGCTACAGATGTCATTTTTTCAACCTTTATTTAACCGGGCTAAACAGATTAAGAACATACTTCTTATTTACTGCGGCCTGGCAAAAGGCATTGTCTTTTGAGGGAGAAGGAAAGTCAGTGCTGCACTGTTGTTCAAGTCAGTGGTTCAGTCCACCATGGACCATCAAAGAAGAAGTAAATACAGGAAGTAAAGAACTTAAGTACCTTCATCTGCTCATGTCTAAATTGTTCTAAGTGGATGTTCTAAGTCATCGCAAATAATAGCCTCTCCTTACCCGACGCCAGCTTTGTAGTTTTTCTCAGTCACAGCTTTTGTGTTAAGCACCCAACAAACATAGAGCATTGTTGTTGGCTAAACACTAAATCGTTTGGCTTAGCTGAACCTGCTGAGGCTACAATAGTATGGCTAGATGAGAGGTGGGCAATTCTGGTCCTCGAGGGCCACTGTCCAGCAGGTTTTATACCTGGTTTCATTCTGCTGTTGATTAACAGGCTGCTGCAGAGCCTGATGAGTTGCTGAACAGGTGAATCATCTAGAAATCAGGTGTGCTGGAGCAGGTTAACAACTAAAACTACTGGATAGCGGCGCATGTGGAGCAGGATTGCTCAACCCTGGGCTAGACGTACCTGCAGAGCAAAATCTTTTGTGTTTTACTTCAGCTCTAGATTTCTGTGCTACCCTTTGCCCTCTACAAGCCAAGTAATGCATCTGACAGTTTTCCTCACAAACTCTAAGGCATATTTCAGCTCACATTCACTCAGATTTCAACAACATGAGAGTAAGTGTTTCAAGAGCTTTTGAAGCAGCCACAGACCAGTGCTGCATTGCTTACAAAAATCCAAAAACAGCTTGCAAACATACGGTTTATTTTATTGTATTGAAAATACCACGTTTTACCCTCGTGGACACTTAGATGTGTATCGTCTGAAGTCTGTGTGCATATCTGTGTGAGGTGTTTTTTTTAATAGAGGGTAGCTATGAAATGCCTTTTTTCCCTCCCCCTGACTCTATCCTCGTATAAACCCTCTTGATCTATAACGGTAGCGCGACTCAGGTTGCTAAAGACCACAGCCACCAATTCTTGTCATGTGTCTATGTATGTATGTCTGATCTCAGAATTGTGCGTACTGAAACTCTAATTTCCCTCTGGGATTAATAAAGTACTTTTGAATTGAATTGAATTGAATTTCTGAATGAATTAGAATTATTTTGAATATTTTTACAACCACATGACCTTTGTCAAGAAACTGTTTGTCCCATTTTATTTTCAATCTATCTGAGTTGTAATAAAAACACTTTCACAGGGGTGCAGGCTGCGTTGCTAGGTAACATAGCCTAGAGATTGTGATCACTAAGTGTCTGAGAGGCCATCGAATGCTATAAAGGACTGACGGAGGCCGCTGCAGACACTTGACTGATGGTCATCAAATTCTACTTGATTTAAAGTATGTGTCGCTTAGCCGTGGTGTGGAGGTGGTCACTGCTAATAAGCCAGAGAGGTGAGATGGATTGTGTGTGTGTTTGCTCGAGTTTTTCTAAGGTGACATCTGCACAAAAAGAATTATCCTATAATCTGAGATGTTATTTCTTTTGATCTGTCTGAACGAAACACATTGACAGGCTGTCAGTTTTCATCCAGTAACCAGCCCCGGCCAATAATTCATAGCTACATTTTATATTTTCATCTTCTTTCTCCCTTTCATTTTATCTTGTTTCTGGGTTTTTCTACACTTGCTGGAACACGAATTTGATTTAATGTTGTCAGATGTCGGGAATAGTTTTTACCTAATGTTGTGTCTTTTCTCTAATAATTTTCTCAGTTTGGTGGTGGATGGCGCCAGTCCTTTGAAGCACTGCTGCAAAGGGTTCTGCATCGATGTCCTAAAGCGTCTGGCTAAGATTGTGGGCTTCACTTATGACCTTTACTTGGTGACAAATGGCAGGCATGGGAAGAACATTGATGGGGAATGGAATGGCATGGTGGGAGAGGTGAGGTTTATAATTCTACTTAAAGAGCAGGCTTCCTGTGAAATGTAAATAGTATCAGTCAGTATGAGTTTCACATGCATGCAGATTGTAAAAAATGTCTTCTACCCCTATTTCATGCATTAGCTACTGCAAGAAAATAGACAGGGAATGCTTGGTTCAGAAAAATCCAGTCAGATCTACGTCACAATGTAAATTTTTGCTTTTTTTCCTTCGTTTATTTCATTCAAAATAAAAACAAATATAAACAATAAGAAATACATAACAAAAAATCTCATTTGAAGGAAAAGGAGCAGAATGAAGAAAAACATCTTATAATTTCGGCCCCCTTTTTCAGTAGAAATAATCTATTTATATATATAATTACCATTTGTCAGACACACACAGATTCATTTTAAACTTTTTCCTGTTCTTAATTCCAGTGTGATCATGATCATTGATTTAATTTACAATTTCATAATTATTTAGTACACTCAATTTGGTACATTTTATGAATATATTAAATGACAAGAGTTTTTTTAATTTCACCTTTAAGGTTAATCCATAATTTAACACCATTTACAGATATATTCCACTCCTTAATTTTAGTTCTAAATCTAGGTTTTGTAAACACATTGTCATGGTCTGGGGAAGGCGCTTAACCCAGGACATGCAGAATCACAACACAACTCACGGGTTTTAAACAAAATGATAAAAGATTATTTTTATAACGAGAACATAGGGCACACTGGAAATTCCAGCCGAGGGTCAGGAGGACGGAGCGCAGCATCTGAGAAGGGAGAGAGCAGATAAAGGCGAGTCCTGAGAGGTAAGTCTTAACTGGTAAGGTGCAGAGAAAAGACTTACAGGGAAATCGGTAGGAGGAGGCATAGGGAAGGGCAGATCTAGAGTCAGGGTGTGTCCAGGTGAGTAGGTCCGGGAGAGGTAACGTGTGGAGAGCAGGTGAGCTGAGCGGATGGAGGAGAACACCAGAGCACTGAGTCTGGAAGGTTTATGTAGAAGGTGAGTATCCAGGTGAGTAACAGAATCCAGAGATGTTTCTGCACCAGCGATGATCCAAAATCCTGAGGCAGTCGAGAGCAACACAAAATTACAACAACAAAAAAAAATCAATAAATCCCAAAAATCACAAGAGTCACAAAAAACACTAGATCACTGGAAAACTACTGAGTTGTAGTAATCATCCCACGTCGAGGTGTGTTCTCCCACTCCTTAAGTAGCTGGTACCGCTGATTGTTAATCTGCCACAGCTGGAAGCCTCCCTCTCCTGAAACACAACTCAAAGCTGGAATATTTGAGAGGAGCACTCACCCAGACTCATGACACACATCAGTTTGTTTCAGCATGTAATTACTAGTTCTCTTTTCTAACAAGTCTTCATCAATAAGAACTCCAAGAAATTTTGTTTCTTTTACTCTTTGAATTGCAATCCCATTTATGGTGGAAGGCTGTTGTTGATTTAGCAACCAGGTGCCTCTCAGCTAGTAGAAGCTAACTGTTAGCATTAGCCACTTCCAAACATGACAGAACTCCTTCCAGCTTAATTGTGGAGCTAAAACATCAACATTGCCAATCAAATGGAGGCAGTAGAAGAGTTGTGTTGCTATTAGCCAATCAGAGATAGGACAACTGCATATAAACAACAATGAGTAAGACTCCTGATCCTGTTTTTTTCCACCCTCCACTCTTCTGGCTAACGTCTACTTCCTGAAACAGGTGTTCCAGAACTTCATTTCACACAGAGATTGACAAGGCATTCATTTATACTACAGACAACTGCAAATTTGTAGAAAAACAAGTGAATGGGAACATTAAATAAGTTTCCCAGTCGTTTTAAGTGTTGTTGTGTGTGAAAGGTGTAAATAATCACCAATTTACTCATAACTTCCTTAGCAGCAGTTGGAGCTTTCAGATTTAACAGGACTGATGAGCTAGAAGCCAAGCCCAAAGTGCAATGCTACTGGTGTCCAACAGCAATAATATTCCTTTTGCAAAGCAGGTATATATGCAATTGTTAATTGTTGTTATTTTTTTACAAGCAATATTATTATTGTTATAAGCAACTAAATGTAGCACATCCAGCAAATTCAGGGGTTAAGTCCTGTAAAAGATCACTAAAGTACCGTTTCACTTCAGGTACTCGAAGAGTACAGACGCTTCCCTCTTTTGCTCCCTTATCTTTTTTTCCCAAGGCTCTTTGTCCTGTCTGCCCACACGGCGCTTCTCTGCATTTCTTCTGAAAAACTCTTTTTTTTTTTTTTACTAACCATGGATTTGATAAACTGGTCATTCAACACGATCGATAAGATTTTTTCAACAATGAGAACGGAGCAGGGGGCTCCCACATGTCCACAAGGGACACACCCGGTGGGATATATGTTGGATTCCTGGAAGGAGTGGAAGATCATATGCCTCTCCCAGCTGTCCATTGAGGACATCGAAGACGTGTGGATATTTGGTCTGATGATCACTGGATTTCTCCCGATTAGAGTGGGAGGATGTCTGGTTTTATGGAACTTTGGGAAGACGGGAGTGATTGGAGGGCGACCCGCACCCACGGAAAGCATCATCTATGTGGAGACTTCTCAGACTGGGAGGTTACTCGAGGTGAATCGTAAGCTGGACAATGTTCTAGCTGCGATACCGTTATTAGTGCGCAAAATGGATGTCATCTCAGAGAGAGTCACCAGACGGTATGGACAAGCTTAAAACCCAAAATTGGCTTCACTGAAGGACTGGAATGATCAGCTTAAATGATAAATGATAAATGACCCGCACTTGTATAGCGCCTCTCAGAGTAAGGACTCCAAAGCGCTTTACACTACAGTGTATCATTCATCCATTCACACACACATTCACACACTGATGTTGATGAGCTACGATGTAGCCACAGCTACCCTGGGGCATGCTGACAGAGGCGAGGCTGCCGAGTACAGGCGCTACCGGTCCCTCCGACCACCACCAGCAGGCAAGGTGGGTTAAGTGTCTTGCCCAAGGACACAACAGCAGAATTCTCTGTCCGGAGCCAGGATCGAACCTGCAACCTTCCGATTACTGGACGACCCGCTCAACCTGTTGAGCTACTGCTGCCCTTAAAGACTGAAGGAAGAGAGGAAAATTATCTCAGCCTGACCCAAACAAATTCTTGTTATCTGAATCTGACGCCCTGGTAGCCTTGAGCTGCAAGCAACTATAACCCCCACGAAGGAATGCAGACAGATGCTGTGAAAACCCGACCTACCCCCCACCCCCCACCCCCACCCCGCCTTCAGATTGGTGGACTTCAGCCTGGCGAGGTCATCAACTGGAGGAGTCAATGTGCTCTTTGCTTCTCCCAAGATCTCCCTCCCACCTGTGACTGTACAGTAGATGAGCGCCGTAGATGGCTGCTCTCACTGGGGGAAACAGTATCCCAGCCACCACCCCCCCACCCACCCACCCACCACCCCGCTTTCCTACACGAGTCTCATGTTATGTTGTGTTGTCTGAAGTCTGTTGCATATCTGTTGAGGTGTTTTTTTTTTTTTGCAGAGCAAAGCTGCCCTCCTGGTGGAAGGTAACTCTGAAGTGCCTTTTTTTCCCTCCACCTGAACCAATCCTCATGTAACCTTCTGATCTCTATTAAGGTAGCGCGACTCAGGGTTGCGAATGACCACAGTCACCAATTCTTGTCATGTGTCTTGCCCATGTATGTCTGATCTCTGAATTGTGTGTACTGAAACTCTAATTTCCCTCTGGGATTAATAAAGTATTGATTGATTGATTGATTGATTGATTGATTGATTAATTGATGATTGATTGAAATGGATACAATCTAAAGCCCACGGCTTTTAGAAGTTCCATAGTTTAAAAAAAGGGAAAGTCATTATCTCAGATGGTGTCAAAGGCCAGGGAGTAGAAGAAACATTTTGAAAGAAGACAGGAATTGCAGGGGTAGAACATTCCATATTTTAGGAGCTGCTACAACAAAAGGAGTGTTTTGATGTTTTGTTAGAGGTTATAAGTTAGCAGCGATAGACAACACAACATATTTACCTGCTTAAAATTACTCATCTATATGAAATCATCTCCAAAGATGATTGGTGCATCTTGAAAAATGAAAAAATAAATAAAATAAAAACAGTACATTATTTCATCATCTTTTAGTTTTATCAAGTCCTGTTGGACTGGATGCACGACAAGTTCTGAATGCAGCTGCTGCAGATGATGCACTTAACCATAGAGCTTTCTGTAAATATCCAAGAAATACATCTCAATGCATGGTGGCAATGTGAAGATTGGCAAAATCAGGTCGACATGAATCAATGTGGAGCTGTTTAGCCAAAAGAACTGTGATCTCAATTCAATTCAATTCAATTCAAAGATGCTTTATTAATCCCAGAGGGAAATTAGAGTTTCAGTACACACAATTCTAAGATCAGACATACATACATACATAGGCATAGACACATGACAAGAATTGGTGATTGTGGTCATTCGGAAACCGAGTCGCGCTACCTTAATATAGATCAGAGGTCCATTTTAATACGTTTCCAGTTTCCAGTAAAAATGCAGAAGCGCTGTACACCCAAAGACAGACAAAGAGCCTTGGGATAAGATAGGGAGGAGAGGAGGAGAAAAGCGTCTGAACTCTCCAAGAGCCGGAAGAAGAATTCTGGTCTAAGTAGCTTTTAATTTTCATTAGTTCAAGGGAGTAAATATGTTTATTGTACCAAAATGACTGCCCAAGACCAACAGGTAAAATAGAACATTTGCACAGAAACAAACTTTCAAGTGGCCCAAAGATCAAAATATAAATGGAATGTTAAAATTACCTAAAACGTGCCACTCCATCCTAAACTTCTCAATAAAAATTTGGACTTGTAACCAATGCACAGGCTTTAGCGAGGCAAGTTGTGCTGAAAAGTTATCATGGGGCAAAAAGTGCTGTGGTTTTGTGCAGACTAGGGATTATGCTGGCAGTTGCCCATTCAAGGGGGGGGGGGGGGGGGGCAAGAAAATCTACAGCAAAGCAATCAGCTGGAGGAGGGACACTCTTGTCAGAGTGTGAGACGGCCAACAGTGCTGTCAAATATAGCTTTATACTGTCTCACTGCTGCTGTGATTTTGATTTTAAAGCTTCTCTAGGACCCCCAAGCAATTGCTTGCCTTGCCTATCAGCGCACGGCACCTCTGAGCAAGGCCCTTTAAAATGTCTGCCATGTTCTGTTAAAACAAGCTAGCATGTAACTGCACTTACTGTAGATGTCCACCAGATCTCAGGAATCCTACCCTCTCATGTCACCTTAAGATCATGCCCTTTGCACTGTGACGTACATCTGCAGGTTCAGTAAATTCTTCTAAAGGTTTCCCCATAAAATGGGTTTTTACTCATTCTAAAAGTTTTAGATGCTCCACAAGTCATTTGAGGTTATTGCTGTTTTTCTTTATTTCTTTCTTCTAAACATTCTATTTGTGATTTGAACACTAGATGAACATTTGTTTGATTGTAATAATGGATCATTATTCTGCCTTTTTAGTAACCTTTAGCTGTGATTTGATGTTGAGAAAGCCTCTATTTGTTCACGGTAACAACACTGGCTAAAAGCACAGCTTTGATCCTGACCTGTATGAAATTTGACTCATGCGTCAGATTTTATTTCGAATTTTACTTCCCATGAATTCTTTTGCCAAGCGAAAATGTCTTGGTGATCGCTGATGTCAACATAAAAGCCTAAACGTTAGAAAACTAAATATAGTTCG